>NW_017537542.1:0-12708 GCF_001853355.1 Bactrocera latifrons | reverse complement strand
TTTTTTCGGCGATCTAACCCCGTTTGGATCGGTGAGTGTTGATTTGTGTGTGTCGTCACTGGAGCAACGCCTTGCAGCAGGGTTGCTCCGTATCCTCCTGACTCGTGCTGGCATTGAGTCCAACCCGGGCCCGGAGGAATTCTTCTGCTGCGTTTGTRCGAAAAGGCTCCATCCAAACTCCACCTCGGTCAGGTGCAACACATGCAGTGGATGGAGCCATCTTAAGACCTCACGTTACGTGGCCCCTTGTTGCCTACGCAATACTGCGACGCTATCCTCTACGGCTGTGCAACCAGCACATAGTGCGCGCGCTGCGCCGCCACCCACCTCGAGTGGCCAACAGAGGACCTCCACGGGTCCCTGGAGGTCAACTAGGCAACGTAGCCCCCAATCTGACTTGTCCCCCCCTAACCTTCATCCCGCTCCAATCCACGTGCGAGAAGAATCAGCAACTCTTGGTTCCTCACACAGTCTGTTCCGTGTGTCAGACCGCCATACGTCGGAACGTCACATCAGTCAAGTGCAACTCTTGTGCTGGCTGGTGTCACTTTCCGCCGTGTTCCGGCCTGCGTACCACACGCGAGTGGAGTGAGTCGTACGTTGTCCTATGCTGCAGGAGTCTGCCCCCGCAACACACTACAGTGGCGTCGCCAACAAACACCCTAGTGCGACAACCGCCCCGGCGGGTTCTGCAGCTGTAACAAATACCACCCACACGTCCCTCCCTCACCCCCACGATCACCCACGGACACCCGCGACAAACCCGGCTACTTCAATTTAACTGCAACGGACTCCAGAGCAAGATCGAGGAGATAGTTGCACTTATGAATCGGGAGCGCGTATCGATAGCTGCGGTCCAAGAAACCAAGCTAAACAGCCGCTCAGATCTTCTGAGTTGTGCAGGTTTCAACGTTATACGTAAAGATCGTGAGCGAGATAATGGGGGTGGCCTAGCCTTCATATTGCACAGCACCGTGCAGTATCGTCTAATCGATGAAGACATCGACCGCAAGGACGCTACCCTAGAATGTCAGCGCATAGCTGTCCGGTCAGGCGATGTCGAGTTCGAAATATTTAATATATACATCCCCCCAGTTACATGTTGCCCTGCAGGATATCACCCGAATATAGATGCGCTACTTCGTGGTGAAACCCGTTTGGTGCTAGGCGACTTTAACGCGCACCACGATCTTTGGCATTCCAGTCTGTCAAATGACCGTAGGGGGATGGAGCTGGCGGAACAGATTGACGATTCGACATTCTGCACAATGAATGACGAAGCCCCCACCAGAGTTATGGGCACTTGTAGTAGCTCGCCCGATATTACAATCGCTAACGGTGGTCTGATAAATAGCATAACCTGGCGACCTATGCTAACTCTCGCATCAGACCATCTACCCATAATTATCTCGATCGAGAAACCTGCCGATTTCGTTTCTGTGGACAACCGCACCTTCGTTAACTTCAACAAAGCTAACTGGGTCGGCTTCACAGAATTTACTGAGAGCACCTTCAAAGCTCTACCCATTCCTACGGACGTATGCGTTGGCGAACGTCAATTCCGCAAGGTGATCGCAGCAGCTACCGCTCGCTTCATACCAGCTGGACGAATAGCGGAAATCCGCCCTAACTTCCCAGCCGAAGCAGCCGTTTTAGCTAATGAGCGCGACACCTTACGCCATGCCGATCCCGGGGATCCCCAAATAAGGGATCTCAATTTGGAGAGTCGGCGTATGGTAAACCAACATAAGCGGACGAAATGGATAGAGCACCTGAAGTCCTGCAACCTCTCCACCGGTGTGAGTAAGCTTTGGCTACTGTTGTCCAACCCGAAGAGTCATGACGACCGAGCTGAAGTTCAATTCAATGGTCATGCCTCTTCGGACCCGAAGAAGTGCGCGTGCTATTTTAGTCGGCAGTTTACACTGCACCCTTCGGTAGACAAAGCCAAACGATGTGTTAACCGACGGCTGCGCAAAATGCCAAGCGACGGCGCGCCACTTACTTTCACCGATGAAGAGGTTCCGGGTGTCATCAACAAAGCAAAATCTTCCAAAGCCATTGGCCTTGATGGAATCAACATGCTAATGCTAAAGCATCTAGGCTCGACGGGAGTAAAATATCTCACCAAGRTCCTCAACCTGTCACTAACCACTCTTCAAATACCCGATGTGTGGAAAGTCGGAAGAGTGGTCCCACTACTGAAACCTGGGAAACCCGCCAACAAAGGGGAATCTTATCGTCCGATAACTCTCCTCTCTCCAGTAGTGAAGACACTTGAGACCTTGTTACTCCATACCTTCACTCACCATCTGAGCCTAGCCAGCCACCAGCATGGATTCCGTAAAATGCACAGTACCATCACAGCACTTAGCATCATAAACGCTCGGATAGTTCGTACCCTCAACCAGAAACCACCCTGTAAGAGAACGATCCTAGTATCGTTGGACCTGTCAAAAGCTTTTGACACGGTCAACCACACAACGCTACTGCAGGACATCGAGAAAACCACGCTTCCTCCAGGGCTCAAGAGGTGGACCATGAACTATCTGAACGGTCGCCAGTCATCCGTACTATTTCGAGGTGTAACATCTAAACTGAGAAGAATTAAACAGGGGGTTCCGCAGGGTGGTGTCCTCTCCCCGCTACTGTTTAACTTCTACATCTCGAAACTCCCACAACCACCTGAGGGGGTTTCCATAACCTCGTACGCTGWTGATTGTACGATATTGACGTCGGGCAATGAAATCGATGGCATGTGTCCGAAGGTTAACAACTACCTCTCCGACCTTTCTCGTTTCCTCACTCAACGGAACGGACGGCATCAAAATTCCGATTGTCAATAACCCTAAAATTTTAGGTGTTACCTTCGACAGTCTATGCTCCTTCTCTCCACACAAGACCGCGATCATCGCCAAAGTACAGAGCCGCAACAAAATCCTCAAGTCTCTAGCCGGCAGCACATGGGGAAAAGACATAGAAACGTTGTTGGCAACTTACAAGGCAATCGGCCGGCCGGTCCTCAACTATGCAGCACCCATATGGTCGCCTGGATGCAGTAGCACGCAGATGAGGAAACTACAAACTTGCCAGAATACAGCACTCCGGACCATGACGGGATGCCTCCTGATGTCTCCCATCGAGCACCTACATAGCGAGACGCTTATGCTCCCAGTCAAGGAGCATAATGAACTCCTCTCCAAGCAGTTCCTGCTAGGATGTTTTCGCAGAAATCACCCTCGCAGTCATCTGCTTGGAGCGGAACCGCCTCCTAGGAACATCAGGAGGTCATTGCTTGATCACGTCGACGAAATCGAACAATACGCCGAAGGACCTTGGACGCTACAGACTTCCGACAGGCACTGACCGCCATTCACAGTGAAGCCATTGACACCTTCACTGACTCCCTCCACGTGAATGGCGTACTTGGAGTCAAATCACCACCAATAGCAGACGAAGAGCTCGAGTTGCCGCGAGTGACCCTTGCGCAACTTCGTTCTTTCTATTGTAGCAGTTTAAACTCCTACCTATTAAGAATAGACCCAGACATTCCCAACGTATGTCCTGCATGCAACGAGCCTCCGCATGACAATGAGCACCTCTTTGCATGCCCAACCAACCCCACTCATCTAACACACTTTTCCCTCTGGTCCGACCCCGTCGAAACAGCACGTTTCCTGGGCCTCCCGTTAGATRACATCGACGACAACACAGATGGCTATCACCATCCCAACGGGGACTGATAACCGTTAAAACAACAACAACAACAACAACCACATGGGAGCATGGGACAGTCAACAGAAGACCTTACCATCGAAACCCTTCAGTTCGAACGGAGGAAACAATCGCTGCTGTAGCTGCTGCCATACAAAACAATCCACGTGTTTCGACAAGAAGCTTATCTGCTCAAATGGGTGTATGCAGACAGTCATTACAGTCAATTATGCTGTCTCTTATACACATCTAGATGTGTATAAGAGAMCGCTGCAGACTTGCCGATTCGCTTGGAATTTTGCTTCAAATGGTGGATTAAAACATCTTGAACTGTCTTTCATGTCTGACGAGGCCCATTTCGATTTAAACGGCAACTTAAACAAACAGAATTGTCGAATATATAGTGCTTCCAACCCACAGATACTCCATCAGACGGAATTGCATCCACTTCGTGTCGCAGTGTGGTGCATTGTCACATTTAAATTCCATTATTTTTAAAACTAATTAAGCTATATTTAATAAAATTGAATGAGCTTTAACATAAATAAAAGGAAAATGAATTCCATACATTGAAAAAAAAAATGATTTGAGTTTCTTAATGTAGCAAAATTCACCAGCCACCCTGTGTTGTTATTCTGTAAAAACTGTTTATTAATCAATAAAAATAAAAATAATTACTTGAAAATATTATATTTTGTTTACAATTTTACAAAATTTTAAAATTAGGAATCAAAAAATTCAACCCTGCATCAGCTGACAATTTCGGCAATTAAAGCAGTTCAACTATATTCTTACATTAGRGCAGGTATTGCGGGACCGCGTACTAAGCTGCCCATACCAATGGGATGCTTCCCAAGTATCTTCCTGGCTGAAGTTTTTGCCATATGTCAGTGCGCTGGAGTCAACCGCAGCCGCAACCAGCGCAGTGATAGTCAAGTGGCACTAAAACCGATATCATCATATGAGACCAAATCGCTTTCAGTCGAGGAATGCATAGAAAAGTTAAGCCGCCTGTCCTTGTGCAACCGGGTGCACCTAATTTGGGTGCCAGTGTACAAAGGAATAGAAGGAAATGAGAAGGCCGACGAACTGGGCCGTGCTGCGGCAGCGTCCAAGGTGATGGGACCAGAACCACACATAGCGGTAGGATCGAACACTCTTAAGGAGCTGCTCCGCACGGAGGAGAGAGTTGAGAGAGAACGACAGTAAGTATGCGCCAAGCTGCTTTTAGGAGGGTAGAATCTTTCCAGGTTCAAGGAACGAGTTCACCTCCCCCGTACACAGGGCACTGCAAGCTCAGGAAACTGTGCTAACTGCCGGTTTTGCGAAAAAATTAAATGTTGTGCTATGCTCTGGCATAGCTTTAGCAAAAAATTGGGAGCGGTAGCAGAGCGGAGCTAATGAAAATTTTCATGTGCTACAGCTCCCGCATGTGCTTGTTTTTTTTTTCTTTTTTACTATAATAGATGCGTATGAATGTTTTAAATTACGAAAGGTGTGATTTAAATACATTGTTATTATGATAAGTAATATTTTAGGATATTCTAATAGTATGTCAGATATAAGACATACATATACATATGTATATATATATTACATAATTTAATTAGAATGTTTTCAATTTTGCATGAGTTCATATCAATTAATATGATTGCATGTAAACGTATAAAAATATAAGCAAAAAACCAGCATACATCTGTAATAGAACTGTATATTTCAGAGCATACTTTTCATTTAATGCCCAGCTCTGTTAACGCGCCACTGAGCTAGCTTTGGTGAAACGACGATGAGCAATTTGGTTAGCTTTTGACAATTCACACGTTATTTTTTTTTTCACTGCAGACATTATAAAAGTGTGTTATTTTTAGTTATAGCTGAAAACGCAAATGAATTGTACAAGACACAAAAACATCCAAATTTACTCGGACTTAAAATAGCACAAATAAAAATAGTTTGGTATTGAATATTAAAAAAATATTTTCGTGAAATCACGTGAACACAATTTTATAAACCTGTATCATAAATTATTTATTATATTGAAATATGACGTTTTTGGAAGAAATTACGTTCTCCTTTTTCTTTGATTCGTATTTAATTTATAAATCTTCAATAAAATTGGTCCAATAAATTATGACTTCAATCTTTTTTAAGCTTTTACTTCCTCAGGTTGATTCCGTTTTATATGTGGATACAGATGTTATATTCTTGTCACCTATATCAGATATTTGGAAATATTTTGGACGATTTAATGCATCTCAGTTTGCAGCTCTTACCTCCGAACATGAAGATGAAAACATGGGTTGGTACAATCGGTTTGCACGACATCCTTACTATGGTCGCATGGGGGTAAATTCAGGAGTAATGCTAATGAACCTTACTCGTATGCGCATTCACAATTGGGTCTCACATATAGTTCCCATTTACAATGAGTACAAGCTACGTATCACGTGGGGTGATCAAGATATCATTAATGTATTTTTTTATTACAGTCCAGGTAAATCTGAACAAGTATATTTTAATTCATATTAACATAACTTAGTATAAATATTTTAGATACGCTTTTACTTCTACCTTGTCAGTACAACTACCGACCAGATCATTGCATGTATATAAGTGTTTGTAATGTATCCGTTGAAGGAATAAAAGTGATGCACGGCAATAGGGGTTACTTCCATTCCAATAAACAGCCTTTGTTTAAGGCAGTATATGAAACAGTAGAAAGCTACAAGATTGATTCAAATCCATACTTAAATTTTGTAATACCATTAAAAGCATCATTAAATGATAAGGTCATAAAAGAAACAAAATGTGGCCTACTAACTGAAGAAACTTTCCATAACGCAAATAAAATATTTGGAAGATATCAATCGTTAACGTATTCTCGTAACTGAATTTAAAATATTTATTTAGTCATAATAACAATACTAATGGTACAGGCCCTAACTTGAGCGAACGTTTTATTGTTTGGAGAATAAATATCAAAACTGAACGTGTCAGTGCTGTCATAATTTTGTTTTTTGCATTATTTAATAATTGAGGAATTCAATGGTAAAACTATCTTTCATTTCATTTACAATTAAATATTTTTTTAACGATTGTTACGATTTAAAATAAATGCAGAGCAGAAATATAACGTATTATGAATTCTTTCCGCTAAAGTATTAATAAAAAATTGGCTCCATCCCCTTTGTCGCTATCGTTTTAAAAGAAATAAGAACGTCTATGTGGCATCCCTATTGGGATTCCCCATTTTAGAACGAATATAGTAACAACATATTGTATAAACACTCGTCTTTAATAATTGAGATGTGATATAGAAATGAACGAGATTATTTGAAGTGAATATGAAGATTTCTAACATAGAGCAATTGAAAATTTTAGCCACAGAATGCAAACAAAAAAGTTTAATAAAGGGAATAAAACTATTGAATTTCGCTAGTTTTTGAAGGGATATTCATTTGCACCTTCATGTCGTGACGGAGACAGTTGGCATAAAGTAACTAATGATTGTAATATTGAAAGCAGGGAAGATATATAAATAAAAAAATAGAGATATTTAGAAATATTGTCTGCAAAACAACAAATAACGTACGATTCAATGGCGACATATGTAAACGACATTCAGAAATCATATCCCAACTGGAAAAATTGGTATTTAATAAAATATAAGATCGATCATGTTCTGGTAGACACCATGCTATGTTGTAGCAAAGATACACACCCGCCTGCAGAAAAAAACGCACGTTAACAAACACAAGGAAGGTTCGACGTAAAGYTGAATGATTTTCTACTCGACTTGCACTCCTGCTCTCTGAGAGCACGTTTCAACGACTAGGTATATAGGAACGGCATTTCAAGCTCCTTACGTACAGCTGCAAAAGAAACCATTTGTTCTCCGAAAATGCAAAAGAACAGCTGGTACGACGAGGAGTGCCGTGTCGGAGTGGAAAGAAAGCGGACTGCCGTGCGGGATGGAATAGTTACCGACAGTTGAAGGGGGAAGCGAGACGCATTTGAAAACAGAAAAAAAGAAGCCAAAATGCGTGAGTACRAAGAGCTTGACAAGCTGGCCGACAAGGGTAATGCTCGAAAATTCTACGAAAAAAATGCGGTGACTAACAGAAGGTTCAAGACTGCAGCATACTCTTGTAGAATCCCAAGAGGTGATCCACCAGAGCATACTACAATTATGGAGGTATCACCTCCCCAATCGATGACGATGAATGGATGCCCGACCACAAAGAAGTTCGAATAGCAATTACTCGTCTGAAGAACAACAAAGCGGCGAGGCTGATTGATTGCCGACTGAGCTATTCAAAGACTGCAATTTCTTGTAGAATATGATCGAATTTAAGCAATTCTCACGACAGCCGGTCCTATGTACTGAAATTTACTCGGATTTCATCCGACCAAGGGCTGTTTTTTCAGCGATCTAACCCCGTTTGGATCGGTGTGTGTTAATTTGTGTTTGTCTTCATTGGAGCAACGCCTTCCAGCAGGGCTACTCCGTATCCTCCTGACTCATGCTGGCATTGAGTCCAACCTGGACCCCCCCCCGTACCTTCGAAAACTTTAACAAAGCAAACTAGGTCGGCTTCACAGAATTTACTGAGTGCATTTTGAACGCTCTACCCATTCCTACAGACGTGTGCGTTGGTGAACGTCAATTCTGCAAGGTAATCGCAGCACTTACCGCTCGCTTCATCCCAGCTGGACGAACAGCGAAAATCCGCCTCAACTTCCCAGCCGAAGCAGCCGTTTTAGCTAACGAGCGTGAGACCTTACGCTATGCCGATCCCGAAAAGACATCTATGTTTTTACCCGCGGCTGCGCAAAATGCCAAACGACTACGCGCCATTTACTTTCACCGATGAGGAGGTTCAGGGTGTCATCAAAAAAGCAAAAGCCTTCAAATCCATTGGCCCTCATGGAATCAACATGCTAATGCTGAAGCATCTAAGCTCGACGGGAGTAAAATATGTCACCAAGGTCCTCAACCTGTCGCTGACCACTCTTCAAATACCCGATGTGTGGAAAGTCGGAAGAGTGGTCCCACTACTGAATCCTGGGAAACCCGCCAACAAAAGGGCATCTTGTCAACCAAAAACTCTCCTCATCCCTGTAGTGAAGACACTTGAGACCTTGTTACTCCATACCTTCACTCACCATCTGAGCCTAGCCAGTCACCAGCATGGATTCCGAAAAGTGCACAGCACTTAGCGTCATAGACGCTCAGATAGTTCGTGGCCTCAACTAGAAATCACCCTGTGAGAGAACGACCCTCGTAGGGTTGGACCTGTGAAAAGCTCTTGACACGGTCGCACACATAACGCTACTGCAGGACATTGAAAAAACTACGCTTCCTCCAGGGATAAAGAAATGGACCATGAACTATTTAAGCGGTCGTCAGTCATCCATACAATTTCGAGGCGAAACGTCTAAACTAAGAAGAATTAAGCAGGGGTTCCGCAGGGTGGTGTCCTCTCCCCATTAGTGTTTAACTTCTACATCTCGCAACTACCAGAGGGAGTTTCCATAACCTCGTTCGCAGATGACTGCACGATATTGACGTCGGGCAATGGAATCGTTGGCATGAATTCCAAGGTAAACGACTACCTCACCGACCTTTCTCGTTTCCTCACTGCACGGAACCTCACACTTTCCTCCACCAAATCCACAGCGAGCATATTTACGAACTTGACGAAGGAGACTTGAACTTTATATTGCAGTCGATGGCGTAAAAMTYCCGATTGTCAATAACTCTAAGATTTTAGGTTTAACCTTCGATAGTCTATGCTGCTTCTCTCCTCATACGACCGCGATTATCGCCAAGGTACAGAGCCGCAACAAAATATTCAAGTCGCTAGCCGGCAGCACATGGGAAAAGACAAAGAAACGTTGTTGGCAACTTACAAGGCAATCGGCCGGCCGGTCCTTAACTACGAAGCACCAATATGGTCGCCTGGATGCAGTGGTATGCAGATGAGGAAACTCCAGACCTGCCAGAATACAGCCGAGTTGCAGCGAGAAACGCGAGTGACCCTAGCGTAACTTCGTTCTGGATGTTGTAGCAGGTTAAACACCTACTTATCCAGAATAGACCCTGACATACCCCACGTATGTCCTGCATGCAACGAGTCTGCGCATGATACTGACCATCTCGTTGCATGCCCTACTAACCCAACCTATCTAACACACTTTTCCCTTTGGTCCGACCCCGTCGAAACAGCACGTTTCCTGGACCTCCCGTCAGATGACGACGATGACAACTTAGATAATCCTTACCATCTTAACGGAGACTGATAACCATTAAAACAACAACAACATTGGAATTTAAATGGGCTCCGTCTACTTCACAAAAAGGAGGCCCCATAATCTTCGCCAACTACCGTGAGAAAAGTCTCCTCAACATCGCGTATAAGGTTCTTTCGAGCGTATTGTGCGAAATATTAAAGATTGGATCTAATCAGTGTGGCTTCAGGCCTGGCAAATAAACAACTGAACAGATATTCACCAGGCACAAAATCTTGGAAAAGACGCTAGAAAAGAAAATCGACACTCACCACCTCTTCGTCGATTCCAAAACTGCTTTTGACAGCACGAAAAGGAGCTGTCTTTGTGCCGAAATATTTGAATTTGGTATCATTCGCAAAACCGATCGATTTCCGATGATTTCGAATGCAGCTGTACGTAAGGAGCTTGAAATGATGCCCCAGAGTTCCTTAAAACCGTGTTGTTGGTTAGTGCACGCAGATAATAGGAGTGCAGGTCGAGTAGAAAATCGTTCGTTTGTTTGTTGTGATTGCGAGTTTTCGACGTGGAATCTTAGTTACAGTGGACCAGTAAAGTTTACATACACCTAGTTCTATTAAATTACGACAAGTTTATTTGTTTCAAAATGAATAAATTTTGCGTTTTTTTTCTATCCTTTTCAAAATATGTATATTTAACACAAAATATAGCATATGAATATATTTTTTTTAAAGTTAATTTAATTTTTTAAATTTGTTTTTGCCCTACATTTCGTCTCAATTATTGTCTCTAGACGTCGAAGTATGTCCTCACTCGATTTCTAGTATTATTTGCGGATATTTTGACCCACTAAGTCGATGATTCAGTTTTTTGGTCTTATTTTGAAGAAATTCGATTTTTTCGAATACGATTTTCTAAATAGTTCCAGATATTTTGAATAGGATTAATGTCTAGTGTTTGCTCGACCAATGGAGTTATTTTTAATTCCATGACAACCCTGCACGTACAAGATAAGTTGTGTTTTGGGTCGTTATCCTGTGGTAAATAAAAATGACTGTTATTAAGAGCCGATTTAATCACACTTAAAATTAATTTTTTGTTTAAATGTTCAGATACATTTGCTTATYCATTTTTTCACTAAAAAAGTCCAAATGTTCGACTCCAGATGCAGCCATGTACCCCCAAACCATAACATTACTCCTACCGTGCTTTACTGTTGGCTATAATTTTTTTTTTTTTTGGTAAATTCCTCATTGGTCTTTCTCCATACTTTTCGTGATCTATGCGAACCAAACAATTAAATTTTGATTCGTCGGTGAACACAATGTTTTCCCAAAACCAATACGGTTTGTTTAAATATTGTTTAGCAACCGCCGACCTCTTCTTTTTATTAAGCTTAGATAATGGCCTAGAACGTGCGATTAGTATTTCAAAACCAGAATGTGTTGATAAACATAAATATCCGAACATTTTAAGAAAAAAATTTAATTTTTAAGTATGCTTAAATCGGCTGTTAATAGCAGCCACTTCTACTTTCAACATGATAACGAGCAAATATTTTGGTCCACTAATTATAAATTGAATTTCCAGTTTGCCCACTAATAAGTTAATTAAAGCGGTTAAAAATATACCCCGGTATTTCTGTATAAAGATGGTGTAATTTAATTTTTTGTCAAAAGCAATAAACGTCATTTTATAACCATCATTGAAAATAGTTTATATAAATAAAAGAGTATAAATAATATAAATCTACCTTCACTTACTAGCCGTAGGGAAATGGAATAATATTCTAAGTAAAATTTCTGAATGGAACAGGAGTTACAAGGTAGACATATCATGGAGAAATCCCTATCATTCAAGTCTTTATCTAGTCATCCTGTTTTCAGATGTTCAAAATCAATAACTGACGAAGTGATGAATTTGTGTATCAACCAATGTTACCTTATCTGCCATGCCGTAAATCCGCACATCGGTAGAAAAGTGGTGGCGCAGAGCGTTAAAAAATCAGGAAAAATCCGACACCGCATATTTTCTATAAAAAGAGACTGTTCAGGATTTAAGTTCTTTAGGAAGCAGTCCTGCGCATAATTAGTAAGGACACAAACCAATACCAGTAAGATGATTGCTGAATTCTGAATGATCAATACAATTGTGTCCTCCTTTTAGCCTTGTATTCGTAGTCTAGTAGTTTCACTCTAGCTTAGTGAATGTATGCATATATATATGAGGAACTTATTCGATCCGTATTAGCAAATGACAGAAGCAGCTAATTGCGATCCGGACAGTATTGAGTGCGATATGATTCGTGGACAGATGAACAAACATTTTGAAATTTTTATTGAGTATCATACGGACCTGGTGTCTTCAGCACAGGCCAGCGAATTGACCACACATAACGACTTCTTGGCAGCTACGGAGTTGCTGTGTTCAATTACGTCGTATATGTGGCACTGGTGAAGGTGGAATTTGTGTGGTGGATCAATTGGAMATGCGATTAGATTCAAGTAAGATTCCTGTTTTTAATGGTGATCCAGCGAATTGGCTGCCTTTCAAAGATGTGTTTGAGGCACTAGTTGACAATCGCAAGGATCTGGACTCCAGTTATAAATTTAGCAAGTTAAGCCAACATGTCAATCCAGAGAGCGTACCATTGGTCGGTGGACTTTATACAGGCGGCTATAAGCTAGGTGGCTGTGGTAGGAGATGAAACGGAGATTTGATAACCCACGCTTGTAGTGGAAT
>NW_017537541.1:62670-78752 GCF_001853355.1 Bactrocera latifrons | reverse complement strand
GACCTTAACATAGTTGGCACCACGCGATATATCAATTTACTCGAAATTTCTACAAAAATAGTTAAAAACATGAGTGATTTATCATATAATCTTGGAAATTTAAAACTATAACAAAAACAAACAAAAAAATAATAATACCAAATTAAAACCGCTCAATTAATTTTCGCGCTAAAAATTATCCTCCGAACTTTTAACGTGGCTATCAGCTGTTTCTGTCGCACGGCAAAAAAGCTGTCTACGTAGAGTAGTAAGTGGCCAGTTTCGCAGCCGAAACAGACGAAGAAGAGCTTGAAAAAGAAACAAATTGCCTATTAAAAAAGAAAAAAAAAGTAGGGATTTAACACTGAAGTCTCCAATTCCGGATGGAATAGCAGAAGATTAAACAGATACAAAAGTATCTCGGCCAATTATATTATCGGAAAATTTTAACCAGCCCTTGATGCGTTCCTTGATTGACGCAGATGTAAAAAAATCTTACACACTCAAGCTCATTGGCCCAAGTTCCTGTAAAATAAGTCTTTCAGATAGTTCCGACTACAGAATACTTACAAAGAAATTAAACGACTTGAAAATTCGTTGGTACTCGTATGAAGACAAACAATCGCGTAATATACGCGTAATGGTAACAGACCTTCATCACTCATGTGAGCCTGAAAGTATTATCACAGATCTTCAAAAGCAATGGTTTAAAGTAACGAAAGTCTTACACAAACTTCAATATAAAACAAAAAACCCGTTAAATATGTTTCTTGTATGTTTTGAAACTACAGAGAACATTAAGAAAATTTCCGAAATCAAACATATTCTAAATTCTGTCGTTAAACTGGAGCCCATCAAGCCATCGAATCTTGTCCCGCAGTGTAAATCCTGCCGGGCGTTCGGTCACACTAGAAACTATTGTTGTAAACCACCGAGGTATGTAAAGTGCGCTGGAAATCATTCAACACTAAGATGCACAAAACCTGCCGAACTACCGAAAAAATTCTGTAACTGTAGTCAAAATCACCCTGCGAACTATAGGGGATGTGAAGTGGCAAAGCAACTTCAAAAAATTAAAAGCGCGACTGGGAAAAATAAAAAGCATAAATAACGCTTAAGTATAACCACTTCCACTGCCCCTCAGAAAGAAGACACTAATGTAAATCACCAGTCTTGAAAGCTCTCATTCGCCAGCGTAACTAAAAGTGGTAATAAAGCTCAACAACATCTGTCGGAAAATCAAACAAATACGAATGCCACTGGTGATATTAATGGTAATTTTTCGTTAATTCTCAATAAGCTTATTAAGTTAGAAGAGCAAAATAAACTTACCCACGAACGTCTTACTAAACTAGAGCGACTGCACAGCGAAAATAAGGCGCAAAAATTAAACCGACGAAAATTATGACCTGGAATGCAAATGGCTTGCTCAAACGTAGTAAAGGATTAGAGACATTACTCCATGTTGAAAAAATTGATATTTGTCTTATATCAGAGACTCATTTTACAAATGATACTTTTGTTCGATTCAAAAACTACAAGACGTATTGCTCGAAGCACCCAAATAACAATGCGAGAGGGGGGAGTGCTATAATTATCAGAGATAATATTTCCCACTGCTAATAAATTAATATAAGTATCCCAGAATTCAAAACTACAACCATAACGGTTGAATCTAGTTTCGGAAAAATAAGCGTTACCGCAATATATAGCCCACCTAGACACAWTATTAAAATGGACTTGTACACAGAACTTATATTAAAACACCATGGGAAATTTATCATGGGTGGTGATTTTAACGCAAAATACTCACAATGGGGTTCAAGAGTTACGAGACCGAAGGAGAGAGAGCTATTTAAAGCTGTTACGGCCACTGGATGCGACTATATGTCTACTGGACAGCCGACTTACTGGCCTTCCGACACAAGGAAATTACCTGACTTAATCGACTTTTTCATCACTCGACAAATATCCAAGACATTCATTACTATTGAAAATGGATTGGACTTAAATTCGGACCGCTCGCCAGTATATCTAATCCTAAAAGAAATCGACATATCGCCTTATCTCTCAAATAGACTTGGGAGTATTTCAAAGTGATGCTCGACAAAAATATTGATTTTGAGGTAAATATAACAACTCAAGATATGTTAGAAGATGAAGTTCATACATTTACGAAAGCTATTCAGGCTTGGAAAAGTACTCCTGCTCCTAAACAAAAAACTTGCATATTAAATATCCATCGGACATTTTAGATCTCATAAAGAAAAAGAGAAAACTACGCAAAAATTGGGAAATTACGCGATTTCCCCAATATAAAACAGAACTGAACAATTTAACCAAGGTTCTCAGTACTAAAATAAAATTATTCACGAATAAAAATATTTCTAATTATATTGAGAAATTAACGCCAAACAAACAAGCCGATTATTCCCTTTGGAAAGCAGTAAAAAATGCTAGGAAACAAATATTGTCAAATGCACCCCTCAGAAGTCAAACGGATCCTGGGCCAAAAGCGACAAAGAAAAAGCGGAAGTTTTTTCAGAGAAACTCAGTAAAACGTTTAGTTCTATTCTGTTCCAAGGAACTTTACCTCAGCTGGAAGGCTCGCAATGCGTAGAAGAAATCCAACCAGCAACAATTAAAGAAGTGGAGAATATAATTAAAAGTAGATTTAAACCAAGAAAAGCTCCCGGCTTCGACTTAGTGACAGCTGAGGTACTGAAAAATCTAACGCAGAAGGCATTAGAAAAACTTACATCGATAATAAACGCTTGCTTAAATCTCAGATTCGTTCCATTGCCATGGAAGGTATGTGAAATCATTGTGGTACAAAAACCCGGGAAAAGCGCACAGGAAGCATCTTCATATCGTCCAATCTCATTGTTGCCTATTTTGTCCAAGCTGCTTGGAGTTGTAATTATAATAAGACTTCAGAAGATAATTGAAGAAAAGGACCTTATACCAATTCATAAATTTGGATATAATCGCTACATTCTACAATCGATCAAGTTCATCAAATAACAGATATAATTGAGGATGCGATCTAAAAAAAGCAAATTTGCACGGCTGTTTTTCTTGATGTATCTCAGGCGGTTAGAGAGTATGGCACCATGGCGTACTTCATAAATTAAGACTTCTCTTCCCACGGCATTTAACTGAGCTACTTGCCTCTTACTTGAACAACCGCTACTTGAGAATTAAGCAGGGACAATCATATACTATGTTACAGCTAATAAAAACAGATGTACCCCAAAGAAGCGTCCTGGGACCACCCTTATACATTTTGTTCACTAGCGACATGCCTACGCCGTCAAACAGCACAATCGCCACATTTGCAGATGATTACTACTGGTAAAAATGTAGTAGAGTCGTCGAACAGAATGCAGTCCTCAATCAACCTAATTGTAGAATTGACAGAAAAATGGAATATTACTCTCAACGAGTTGAAGTCTATACATATAAACTTCACTAAAAAAACTGATACGTATATCCCCTTATATATTGGGAATGAAGTAATTCCGTACTCCACCTCGGCGGAATATCTTAGTTTGACGCTGGATGCAAAGTTAAAGTGGAAGGTGCATATTCAAAGAAAAGTTGCAGAACGAAAACTAAAATACAACAAAATAAATCGGTTAATTGGCAAGAAATCACACCTAACAACGTCAAATAAAATTTTAGTCTACAACCAAACGTTAAAGCCCATTTGGACATACGGAATTCAGCTATGGGGATGCACTGCACCGTTATACATTGAAATGGTGCGAAGATGGTTTAGTTTTGAAAAAGCTTCTTAATAGAGCTTTATTGTTTTACCTTATAAGTTATGAAAAATTTGCTTGTTAGTACATTTGTTACTAGTTGCTATTCGAATGAAATGTAAAACCCTATCTTGTTACGTTTCAATAAAAMAAACAAAAAAAAAAAAATCATTGGATATGCACTTTTTGAGTAGTCCCTAATGAACTTCCTATAATAACCAGTGTCTCCCAAGAAACTTTTTAATTGCTTTTCAGTTCTAGGTATTTTCAAATTTTGTATTGCTGCTGTCTTGTCCTGATTTGGCTTAATCCTCTTTTTTGTTAAGGTATACCCCAAAAATGTCGTTTCTCTCTTTAGAAAACTATATTTATCGACTTGAATTTTTAAATTATGCTCCTTTAACTCTGAAAAAAATTTCTCTAATGAGTTTAAATGTTCCTCTTATGACGTTGAAAAGATGAATACATCTTCCAAATAAACGACAAATATCTTATTTAAGTATGTATTCTCTTTATATGTCATTAGGGCTTTCTTTTATGTATATTCGTATAATCCCATCGCAGATACAAAAGCTGTCTTTTCAATATCCTTTTTAAACTCTCGCAACAAAGTTGCTAAAGACAGCATTATAGTTTTGTTCACATAACGGTTGTTTTTAAGCCCTAAAACTAAAAGAGTCAGATATAGGGTTATATATACCAAAGTGATCACGGTGACGAGTAGAGTTGAAATCCGATGTCTGTCTGTCCGTCCGTAGGTGCAAGCTGTAACTTGAGTAAAAATCAAGATATTGATTATCACTTTATCATGCGAGAGTATAAAATGTTCGGTGACACCCGAACTTAGCCCTTCCTTACTTGTTATATATTAAAATTTGATGGTAACCTCTGACTAGATCAAGAGTGCTAAAGTACCGCGCCTTGCCCAACTTGGCTAAGATTCCTTCGATGTTTTTCCAAGGATATTTATCATTGACAGTTATTTGATTTAATCTACGGTATCCGATTACTGACCGAAATTTTTTATTTCCCATGCTATCATAATTTTTTGATACTATGATAATAGGTGAACTATATTTACTCCTACTTTTCCGAATTATACCTTGTTTTTCTAGCTCCTTAATTTACCTTATGGCTTCTTCCTCATGTTTCGGAGGTAACCTATATATTTTTGAACTGATTTGCTTGTTTGTGGGGTTTGTTATTTCATGGACCTCCGTTTTTGTGTTTGTCAAGGCATCCCTTTCTTTATACATTAATCTTTCATACTTCTTTAGCAATTTTTCAACCATTTTTTTGTTCATTTGTTTTTAAATGATCCAATTGAATGTTTTGCATTTCACTTCCAATGCATATACTTGCTCTTGGATAGTTTTTGAATAAAACTTAATTTTAACACCATTTTTAAGCTCAATTTCTTCGTTTTCATTATCGATTATATTGAAATTATTAAATATAAAATCGTTTCCTAATCTAACGGACATCGTGTCTTAACTCTTTCGTTAGACTCCTTATTTCATTTTTATTTTCTTTTGACTTTCCGAGGCTAATTGGTAAAAAATTCCTCGTTGTTATTCGCTCCCCTGTCCTGCTCATAGCATCAACATCTAAGGGTGTTGGGCCATTTCAACGTCTTGTTTGCCAAGTGCCGTTCTGTATATTTTGTCTTGCTGAATTACCACAGCCGTTATTATTATTATTAATATTATTATTACGATATTGATTTGTATACTGGCCTGCATTTCCTGTCCGATAATTAGTTTGTCTCTGTGGATTATTTGGGAGATAATTATTTTGTGCATAAAAATGATCATTATTTGATCATTATATTTTGTCCCCTAAAGTTGTTTATTCTTTGATTATTTTGATTTTGGTTACTATCAAAATTTCTCGCCTTCTGAGCAAATTGGTTTGAATTTTTGTTTCTTGCTAAAAATATAGGATTTAAATTTCAATCGTCCAGCCCTATGAAATTGTGGATCGTATTTGTCATGTCTGCCCATTTCGAGTATTCCGTATCATACGAGTATGTGCGAAAGTCTTTACTGCAAGTTGCTTTACCCTATGTATAAGCATTCCTGATAATATTTCTTTCATATTGGGGTATTCACAACCTGTCTTAAATCGTAAAGTCGTAAACTTTGAAATTTTTACACTTGTTTAAAAAAAATTTGTTGTTGGACACATTTACAATTCTCAATACTATGTTTTCGAATCGTTACAACTTATAACTTTAAGAGACATGTGAAAACCCTAATTTTTATTTAAACAAGTGTAAAAATTTTAAATCTTACGACTTTACGATGCTTTAAGACAGGTTGTGAACGCCCCAATAGTGTCGCCATTTTCACTTAGTGCACTATATTCTGTTATATTATCTATTATTTCTTTTATTCTTCTACTTGATTCCGCTATGCCGTGTACCCTATTCCGAAATATCTTTCGTGATCGTCATTTGATCTTTTTTGGGTGTGTAATGCTGCCTTAGCTTAGTTTTACAACAAACCCAACCTTGAGGTAGGTTTGTTTGCAAAAAATTTTTTGCAGAGCCACCGATTTTTACATCATAGATTACCCTAAAAGATATTTCTTCCTGTCCTACATAGTCTCTCCGTACTCTGTCAATTACTTCAATGAAGGATGGCAATTTTTTTACATTCCCTTCGAAGGAAACTAAATATTGTAAATCTTTTTCTATTCTTTGCCTAATTGACATTTGGTTATTGGCTGCATTTTGCGCAGTTATTTGAGTTAAAGATGCGAAGCATCGATTTAGTAATTTGTTCTGCCATTATACTTGGTGTGCTTTTAAATTTATTTTAATTCAGATTAAGATTGATTATTATTATTTCTATTTTTTGTTTTAAATCACAATTTATAAAATGATTTTGTATAATTGTATATTCCGAAGTTAATTAGTTTAAGCGAGTATAGGTGTATATATGYATGTATTTTTTAAATTTTAAATTTTTAATATATAGAGTGTAATAGGTATTAGTGTTTTTGTATCTTACTGTTGTTGCTGCTTGCTTTGATGATAATATTGATTGTTGCTACGGTTATTGTTATTGTTGCTTTTTCTGCTACTCCTGTTGTTGCTATTGTTGTATTTGCTGCTACTTCTGTTGTAGTTCTTGTTGTCATTGCTGTTTTTGATGTTGTTGTTTTTGTTATAGCTGCTGCTGCTGTTTCCGCTGTTGATGCGTTTACTGTTGTTGTTTTTGTTATAACTGCTTTTGCTTTTTTCGATGCTGCTGCTATTGACGTTGTAGTTTTGTAATAGCTGCTGCTGCTGTTTCCGCTGTTGATGCGTTTACTGTTGTGGTTTTTCTTATAACTGATGCTGCTGTTTTCGATGGTGCTGCTATTAGCGTTGTAGTTTTTGTAATAGCTGCTGCTGGTGATGATATTTATGATATATATATTCGTATTATTAGACGTTTTACGCTTTTAGATGTTGTAAAACAATTGATATTCATTCACTTTTGAGTTTCGGTACTATTATATATATACATATATATATATTTATTTTAAACTTAAATTATGGAGGGAACACTTATCCAGCCTGCTGAATGACAGTGAACGCACAAGCCAGGAGAAAGCGAACCCGATTCCCCAATCGATGACGATGGAGCAGACGTTCCATTGCCCGACCAGGAAGAAGTTCGAATAGCAATTACCCGCCTGAAGCACGGCAGCGAAGAACTGATAAGAAGCTTGCATCAGCTTCTTTGTAAAATATGGTCGGACGAAAGCATGCCCAACGATTGGAATTTAAGTGTGCTATGCCCAATCCACCAAAAAGGAGACCCCATAATCTGCGCCAACTACCGTGAGATAAGCCTCCTCAATATCGCATATAAGGTTCTATCGAGCGTATTGTGTGAAAGATTAAAGCCCACCGTCAACAAACKGATTGGACCTTATCAGTGTGGCTTCAGACCTGGAAAATCAACAACCGACCAGATATTCACCATGCGCCAAATCTTRGAAAAGACCCGTGAAAGGAGAATCGACACTCACCACCTCTTCGTCGATTTCAAATCTGCTGTCGACAGCACGAAAAGGTGCTGCTTTTATGCCGCGATGTCTGAATTTGGTACCCCTGCAAAACTTATACGGATGTGTAAGCTGACGTTGAGCAGCACCAAAAGCTCCGCAGGATCGGGAATGACATCTCCGAGCCGTTCGATACCAAACGAGGTTTCAGACAAAGCGATTCCTCATCGTGCGACTTTTTCAACCTGCTTCTGGAGAAAATAGTTCGAGCTGCAGAACTAAATAGAGAAGGTACCATCTTCTGTAAGAGTGTACAGCTGCTGGCGTATGCCGATGATATTGATATCATCAACTACAACTATTAACGTGACTAATGTCAAAATTACACCTACTTTTTCAATTATTTCCTATGTTTGATATATAAATACATACATATATAATATACCCAAAAGCTTAATATATTGCAATAGTGATAAATGTACAGAAACCGTATTATATTCACATATTATATATTATGATCATATATTTTCGCGAATTCAAATCATGTTATCACTTGTCAGTAATAACATGTGAAAACCTGGCTGTATCACTAAGATTATTGTGCAGTCATATTTAATATCATATACAGCGTTACAAGTCAATAGGCACCCAAATTTCCCAAAGCCCAAATGTAGTAAATTTTATAAAAAAAAAATTGTTTTTCCATAAACGCAAACATACTTTCTTAAAAGCAGCCTCCATTACATCTCCCCGAGCATGCGTCTATCAATAAGCAGCCTTCGCGACGATGGTAAACGTTAAAAATCATAAATTGAACAACTTTCTGATGTTTCTTCTATAATGAAAAACTGACAGCCTTGCAAACTCGCAAAACTCAGAAAGAAGTAGCAAAAGTGGCAAGATAGTTCTTGTTGTTTTCAAATATTTGTCAATTTCGAAATATTTTTCTGTGGCTCTCAAACATCTCAGTCGATATTTATGCCCGCTCATACATAAACATACATAGTAACGCTACTTTGGAGACGAAGCTGTTACAGCGGCAAGGGAAGCGGTGACAATCGACGATCGTTCGCTTATTTGTCGGCATAGCTCAGATTGTCTACCAACAACACAATGTTGTGACGGTCTTTCGACACATTGAATTTTTGACATGAAAGCAAACAAAGTCAGCTTGGCCACCGGTTGTCCGTGTCAACGGAGATTTTGAATTAAGCACAGAGTGTACATATTTACATATGTACGAGGGCTGCTATATATATTTCTGGCCTAATAAWGAAAATAGGAATATTTATCAACGAAAGTGCTTTTATTGTTTTTCAAAACAGTCTCCTTCAAGATTTATAAACTTTTGCATGTGCTCAAACCAATTTTCGAAGCACTTTTTCCACTCCGATTGAGACACCTCCAAAACATGGTTTTTTAATGCTTCAACAGCATCTCATCGAAATCGTTGACCACGCATTATTTTCTTGATGTGTGGGGAATAAAAATAAGTCATTGGACGCCAAGTCAGGGCTGTCCGGTGGAGGACCCATCAATTCGACATTTTGGCCGGTCAGAACGGCGCTGGTTTGAGCCGATGTGTGAAGGCTCGCATTGTCATGGTGCACAATGATTCGTCTTCTCTTGTTCGTTTTTCGAATTTTGTCCGAAGACTTCAGGCAAACAAATGGTGGTGTATCACTCAGAATTGACCGTCCCACGTCGCTCAAGCGGAACAGTCTCCACATGACCAGTTTTGCCGAAGAAACAGGCGACTATTTGCTTCGAAGTGCTTCTTCCACGAACAACTTTCGTTGGATTTGGCTCGTCTTGGAAGACCCACACGGTCGATTGCAGTTTTGTTTCGGGCTCATATGCATAGATCCATGATTCGTCACCTGTGACGATCTTATAAAGGACTTTTGAAGCACCGCGATCGTATTTTTTTCARCATTTCTTTACACCGATCCACACGAGCATTTTTTTTTTTGAGCGATTGTCAAATTGTGCGGGATCCAACGAGAACAAACCTTTTTTACGGCCAGGTGTTCATGCAATATCGAATGTATGCTGGTGGGAGAAATGCATAGGCATGCYTCTATCTGAAGGTATGTTACATGACGGTCTTGCATTATCAGTTCAAGTACGGTATCGATGTTTTCTGGCACAGCGGCTGTTTTTAAACGACCTTCACGGAATTCGTCTTTGACGACGTACATATGGTACATGTAGACAAATTAACAGGCATTATACGTATGGTCTGTCATATTTGATACTTACAAATATATGAGCATATGTGCGACCACTTGATCCTTTAAGATTAGTCAATTTATTGGTATCCCCACCTTGAACAATAAACTACAATAGGTATTTATTACGACGAGGAAAAATCAATACTTTAAACATTTTTTTTTTTTTTTTTGGAAGAAAAACACAATTTTAATGAAATGTCGGTCTTAAAAAATATCAGTAAAGATGAAGAAACAAAGGCGTTAAAGCGCGCGTTGCTACTTCCTTGAGAGAGACATCGAAAAAGAGGCCGGCCCGCTACCCGTTATTCCTTTTTTAGCGCTTTGGTGTGGGGTGTCGGTCAGCTGCTAGATCTGCTGTAGCGGTGACATTGTGGATGTTGTGTGGGGAAATGTTGCGGAACGTGTGTGGTGAAATGACGAATGCGGTGTGTCGGTGTTGCGCCTCTATGTAGGGTTGTATGCTGGTGTAGTACGCTGAGGCTCATTTGGCCATCCCGGCCCCTCTAGGCGAATAGTTAGCCTAGGAGACGCTGTAACTGCTGCAAGGTGGCGACCACGTTGCTGAGGCCTGGATTATTGACGCCGCATCGAAGTGTCGTTATGTGGACGCCATCCCCGAGGTGCTGCGAGGACATTTCTTTGACGGGTCCGTGGTGCACGGCTTGACTGCGCCTGTCGGGCTAAATCGCGGCTACGGGGAGCAGATGAATGGGCGACAGCGCGTCTGGGATGACGGTGTAGTAGTGTATGATGTGGCCGCTCACAGTGCTGGCACATGGTGTCAGACACGCACTCCTGTGTAACATGGGTTTGAGCCAGACAATTCAAGCAGTGTCCATGTGCCTGAGCCACCTGCTGACGCTGATTGGGAGTTATCCCCTTAAAAATAGGGCAGTGCTGCAGTCGGTGTGGGCGGCAACAAAGCGGGTATCGGATTCGGGGCAGCTGCGAAGCCGCGGTCGTTGTTTGTTGGGCGGCAGTTCGTGCAACGGTTGGCGCAGTGGTTACAGTGGTTGTACGGGGCGCTGCTACGGGGACAGTCCCAGTGCGCGGCGCAGTGATAGCCGAAAGTATAGTTCGCGTTGGTGTAACTGGTCTATCAGCATCCATAATACCCTGTGTGGAAGAAGAGTAAATGTTTATAGATTTATCATCCATAGTTTGTTCCACAATATGTRGCACGAATGGGCCGTCATTTTGGACGAGCTTTTAAATAATTAAGTTATATTGTTTGATTACCTTTTATTTTGGCGGTTGTTTTAAACAGTTTTGACACCGTTTCGTTATTATCGGTAGTTGGTACAAAACATAGCTTTACAAGTGGTCTAGTTAACGTTCCGGTTTGCGTACGGAGATCGACTACTCGGATATGACCATCAGAGCCATAGTAAAGCTTTTCTATGCGGCCAAGAAGCCATTCGGTCTGAGGGAGACAATCGTCGTTAATTAGGACACAATCTCCAAGCTTAGGCGCATTTTTTGATATTTTCCATCGATACCTCTTGTGGAGATCTTTTAAATAGTCTAGTAAATAGTCATCGGCGACTGAAATTATGATGGAGAATTTTAATTCGTTCCCATCGATTTAATAAGGACAGYGACTCCACTCCTGGCTTATTTGTGGCCAGAATGGGTGCTCCTTTGAGAAAGTGCCCTGGGGTTAGGGCTGTAAGATCTGAGGGGTCTTGCGAGAGCGTTGTTAGTGGCCGTGAATTAAGTACGGCTTCAATGCGAATTAGTAATGTTGTGAATTCCTCGTAATTAAATTTGAGTTTGTCGCTCATAAGTTTTGACGGAAAACCGCGTCGTCCGACGAAGCGTTCGAATGCCGCGAGAAAAGCCTCTAGCCTTAGCCTTAGTACATAGCTCGAGGTGCATTGCTTTTGTCGTAAAACAGCCAAAGACAGCCACGTAGCCCTTCATTAGTGTGGGAGACATTAGTATGGACGCCTTTATCTGAAAAGGCCCAGCAAAATCGACACATGTGGTAGTGAAAGGCGGAGCAAAGTTGCAGCGTTCCGGTGGAAGTGCTGCCATAATCTGCGTCCTCATTTTCTGTTTATGCATCGTGCAGATCTTACACATGAAAATGCACTTTTTTATTTGAGGCTTAAGTCAGGGAAAATAGAACTGTTGACGGATTATATGTTGCATCAAGCGTTGTTCAGCGTATAGCATTAATATGTGTATATAACAGATAAATAATGTGAGAAGTTGTGATTGTTCTGGCAAAATTATGGGATGGCGTTCGTTATATGTCAGACTTGAGTTGGCAAGTCGACCGTTCGCACGAAGCACACCCTTTGTGTTCAGAAATGGTTTAAGTACTAAGAGTGAGCTCAATTTATTAATCGGCTTTGATTCTTTTAGTAGTGACATCTCGCTACTGAAATGGCGCGATTGGGTGTAAGTGATGAGAGCGACCTTTGCCTTTTGTAGGTCTAGGTGCAATAATGCATCACCTTGGGAGTACACTGAGCGTTCTCCCTTGACTTTAATCGTGAGTCGCTCTATGAGTTTGAGCATGTAAGCGATTACCCTGAGTGCTCGGGAGTATGATGAAAATCGCTCAAGGATGTCGTCGTCATCTATCGTTGTACGAAAGGAATCGATTTTCCGACTTTCGGGGGCAATTATAATGCGCATAGGTGATTGTGGCCAAGAATCGGGAGATTCTGTTAACCATCGGGGAACATTCCACCAAAGAGTGGTGGATGTAAGGTGCAAGGGTTTGCACCCTTTTGTACCCAGATCTGCAGGATTGTCAGTACTGGCTACATGTCGCCAGGTGGCTGATCCCACTAGGTCAAGGATTTGAGACGTTCGATTGGAAATATACATCTTCCATGCATGTGGTGGTTTTTCTAACCACGCTGATACGATTTCGGAATCAGACCAGAGATACAATTTATACTTTTCCATATTTAGATGTGTTTTTTTACCATGGATACTAGGTTAGGAAGTAGTGGTAGACTTATTGTTTTTAGAGGAGCTACCTTTGCCTTGGCTACTATTAGATGACTGGTGGTTGCTGTATCTGATTGTGTGCGCACATAAATGGTGGCACAATATGCCTTTTCAGAAGCCTCACAGAAGCCATGTAGTTCGACTCTGGGGCATAATTTACCCATCGTGGGATTTGGATCTGTGCGATATCACTAAGATTTCCTGCGAACTGGGACCACTTTTCTAAACGAAGTGGTTTCACTTGTTCGTCCCAGTCTGTTCCGTCTAGCCATAATTCTTGAATCAGGATTTTCGCTTGTATCATAATAGACGAAAGCCATCCTGTGGGGTGGAAAGGTTTGCCACCGAGGATAAAATTTGCCTCTTTGTTATGGCGAATAGTGCTGATATTGACTCAGTGTGTATGAAAACTGGTCAGATATCGCATTCCATTGTATACCCAAAGTTTTTGTTGTGCTTTCCTCTTCAAATTTAAGGAAATTAGTGCCTAATATATTTTCCTTTGGTATACCCTTTAAAATATTAGGATGGTTAGCCGTTATCTCTTTTAACGGAAACCCAGCTGTTTTGAGAGCTTGTGACACTTGCTCCTGTGACTCGTATGCTTGTGGAAGGCTGTGGCTTCCAGACAGAATATAGTCCACATACGTTTGTGTTTTTAAGACTTGTGTTGCCAGTGAAAATTCGGGCTTTGTGTGGCTCTTTTGATATTGGCGCTGTTTGGGGGTGAGCTGGAAAAGTTATTTATGTGAAGCATCGAATGGTGTCGTTTGTGACAATAAACGTAATTAAATTTGCTTTCACAATCTTTAAGCATGTGAACCTGTGATAAGCAGTTTGTGAACAGTCTTTTTGACTTTACAAAATTCTGTCAATGATATTTAATTTTTTAAATTTCTCGCAAGATTTAAGTTTATGCCCCCTTTGCATAGTTCGCATGACGTTTGTTTGTATTGTTCGGATGTGAACGTTTGATTTTTAAAGAAGCTTCTATTTAAATTGGTGTTGCTACTGGCTTGGGGCCTGTGGAAGCTTCTATTGAGGTCGTTTTGAATACCTTTTCGTTTGGTTATTTTTTTGTCTACCCTTTCGGCAATTTCGTACCGGGTAGTGAGAAAATCTTTCATTTGTTGCCACGTTGGGCACTTTTTCCGTGATGAGAGCGATTGTTCCCACAATAATAAAGACTTTTCTGGTAATGCTGCTGTGCATATGTTTATCAGTACAGGGTCCCAGTTGTCTGTGGGAATGTTTTGGGTCGATAAAATCGACAAACAATTGGAGTCATGTGTAGAAGTTCACGCAAGTGAGGAAAGTTCTCTGATCGCCATTCACTTGGGAGTGGCCAGAARCGATTCTTTTACATATGACTCAAGCAGCTCACGACTTCCGTTCTTTGACCAAATATCCTCTGGGTAGCCTAAGAACATCCGTTTGAAGGCGAGCTAAAGTGAGAAGGCGAAATATCCCCTACGAAGGGTTGTGCGCTGGGCTTGGGGGTCCCACGTAAAAAAACACCCCCAATGAAAAATTCACAACAGCCTCGGATGAGAGACCCTCCTTTTGATGACGACCATGGCGGGGGCCGATGGATTGCCGGCCGAGCTATTCAAACACGGCGGCGAAGAACTGATAAGGAGCATGCATCAGCTTCTTAGTAAAATATGGTCGGACGAAAGCATGCCCAACGATTGAAATTTAAGTGTGCTATGCCCAATCTACAAAAAAGGAGACCCCACAAACTGCGCCAACTACTGTGGGATAAGCCTCCTCAATATTGCATATAAGGTTCTATCGAGCGTATTGTGTGAAGGATTAAAGCCCACCGTCAACAAACTGATTGGACCTTATCAGTGTGGCTTCAGACCTGGAAAATCAACAACCGACCAGATATTGACCATGCGCCAAATCTTGGAAAAGACCCGTGAAAGGAGAATCGACACTCACCACCTCTTCGTCGATTTTAGAGCAGCTTTCGACAACACGAAAAGGAGCTGCCTTTATGCCGCGAGGTCTGAATTTGGTATCCCCGCAAAACTAATACGGCTATGTAAACTGACGTTGAGCAACACCAAAAGCTCCGTCAGAATCGGGAAAAACATCTCCGAGCCGTTCGATACCAAACGAGGTTTCAGACAAGGCGACTCCCTATCTTGCGATTTCTTCAACGTACTTCTGGAGAAAATAATTAGAGCTGCAGAACTAAATAGAGAAGGTACAACCTTCTATAAGAGTGTACAGCTGCTGGCGTTAGTTCCATTTTTTCCAGAATGAATAAGTCAGCAACACAAATGGGTCTGGCAGTGAACCAGGGCAAGACGAAATATCTCCTGTCATCAAACAAACAGTCGTCGCACTCGCGACTAGGCTCTCACGTCACTGCTGGTCGTCATAACTTTGAAGTTGTAGATAATTTCGCCTATCTTGGAACCAGCAATAATGTCAGCCTGGAAATCCAACGCAGGATAACTCTTGCCAACAGGTGATACTTCGGACTGAGTAGGCAATTGAGAAGCAATGTCCTCTCTCGACAAACAAAAACCAAACTCTATRAGTCACTCATAATACCCGTCCTGCTATATGGTGCAGAGGCTTGGACGATGACAACAACTGATGAATCGACGTTCCGAGTTTTCGAGAGAAAAGTTCTGCGAAAGATCTATGGTCCTTTGCGCGTAGGCTACGGCGAGTATCGCATTCGATGGACATTGACATAGTTCAGCGAATTAAAAGACAGCGGCTACGCTGGATAGGTCATGTTGTCCGAATGGACGAAAACACTCCAGCTCTGAAATTATTCGGCGCATTACCCAGCTGTCAATTTAAAGAATTATTATGTACATTTATTATTAGATATTCTCCGACTAATTGTACAATATTTACGCAGGGTATACCGACATAAACGGGTTTTATGTTGTATTTAGATATACATATACTATCACCCCTATTCTGTGCACTTGACAAATTCACCATATTTATAATTTTTCACAATTTTAAATTTAGCAAGCATTTGGTATTCCGTGTCTGAAATAAAAAGCTCTTTCCTTTATAAGTTGTTAAGATGTCAAATGCTCTTGACAGTTTTCGTTATGAATTAAATATCTGATTGTGCATCTTATTGTGAAAATGGAAGATATTT
>NW_017537541.1:39564-60260 GCF_001853355.1 Bactrocera latifrons | reverse complement strand
GTTAAATTATAAATTTTGTTAATAAATTTTTTTTCTATTTACATTATTTTGTTCACCACACATGTGGGGAAAAGCTTTACGAATTGAAGCTTTTACTTTTATCAAGATTGCCACAGAATACCAAAATATTTCTCGCTTGATAAATATTTGAGTTAATTTTCAATATTTTATTAATTTGTCAAGTGCACAGATTAGGGGTGTATATGTATATATGTAAGTGTATTTCTTAATTTTCGCGGTACGGAGGTAAAGAGAAATGGTGAAACTGTCTGCACTTGGATATGTGTACATGCATGAATTTTTTTTTTTTTTTGGGGTTTTTCTTTTCTTATGTACGTCACTCCTTTATAATTTCAGCATAATTGTTGTAATGCATATTCATATAATCATTATGTAATTGTAATTGTATATATATGAAGTTATACATAAGTATGTAGTTAAAATACGCTGATGAATATTATCTCATACAAATCTACATATAGTTGGAAAAACATATTTCCAACGAAAATGTGTGAAAGTTTATGCGTGTAAGTATGTATGTACCTAAGCAATGTAAATATGTATGTATTATATATATGAAAATTTACCCCAGACAGATATGTATATCTGTATGTATGTTCTTAAATATGTACATATATATATATATACACATATTTTTTTTTTTGTATTTACATATATGTAGATGTATATTTTTTTGTATATGTATTATACCAAACTGTTTTTATTCGTGATAGCAGAATTTTCAGTTTCCCGTAAATTACCGAAAATTGAAGCAGTTTGATATTGTTTTTCGACCGTTAAGGCGTTTTCTTAAATTACCGATTTTATCTATATATACGCATAAAATCGCATTTGAACATGCATACATAGCAGCATACATATAATAAGTAGTATGTATATAGTTATATATGGAAACGATACCACTCACATAGATTTCCTCCAGGGGCATGGTTTTTGAATGCTTATGTATGTGCAGGACTCTGCGTCGGCGATTCCTACTGATTGCATTCCTTTCCTGCCTCCTGTTCCTGTTCTCTTTTGTTTAACTTTTCGCGCCCGCGCGGTTAGTAATTTTGTTGTTTTGTTTTTGTTTTATTTTCGCGCCCGCTCTTTTTATTATGTGAATAGATATTATATACTTTTGGCTTTGCACTTATTATAATTTTTTTTTGTTTTTTTTTGTTTTAAGAACTTTTTGTTTCACATGCGCCTCACCTTTGTATGTATGTATGTAATTTTTTTTTATGTTTGCACTTTTTAATATGTATTTGTGTGTGTGTAACTTCACTTTTATGTCGGTTCTCACTCTTTAATCCCCTTATTTTCTTTTTGTCGCACTTTTAATATGTATGTATGATTCACTTTACTTCTTTTTTTCCACTCTATAATAACTCTATTCCGTTTTTGTTTTTTCTACATTTTGATTATGTACTATATGTAATATGTACTTGCATGTGTTTCACTTCACTTTTATCACTTGTATGAATATTTTGTTCACTTTATAATAATCACTTTATAATTATTTCATTTAATTTAATTTTTTATTTTTTTGTTAATTTCCCATATTGCTTTTCACTAGGGCTCAAAGGACCATAGTCAATTTATTGGTATCCCCACCTTGAACAATAAACTACCCTTTTTTTTTTTTGGTTCCGATGAAAAAAGTACAATAGGTATTTACTACGACGAGGAAAAATCACTACTTTAAACAAAATTTTTTTTCTTGGAAGGAAAAACACAATTTTAATGAAATGTCGTTCTTAAAAAATATCAGTAAAGATGAATAAAAAGGGCGGTAAAGGTGTGGAGTGTCATTCAGCTTCTAGATCTGCTGTAGCGGTGACATTGTGGATGTTGTGTGGGGAAATGTTGTGGAACGTGTGTGGTGAAATGATGAATGCGGTGTGTCGGTGTTGCGCCTCTATGTAGGGTTGTGTGCTGGTGTAGTACGCTGAGGTTCATTTGGCCAAAGATGATATCAACGTATTTAAAAGCGAATCAAGTAAATATATTACTTTATAACTAATTAAGTACCATAAACTTATATTACATTAAATTAATAATACGAACCGTATCTAAATATGTAAAAATCCAGTGTATGTGTATATGTTCCGAATGAACTCAAAAACGGGTCAACTGATATTCATGAAAGTTGGCATATACATGTAATTTGGTCCAACTTAGATGATAAGATAGCTTACATCTCAATTTATACTCGCAATATCATATTATTGCAAATTATTTGTATTATTTGTTAAAAAAAGATTTTARCAGATGTAGCTAATTATTGATTGGATTGAGTAAGTATTACACAGATGGCGCTATGTTAAAAATACAAACGTTTTTTTAATTAATAATTAACATTTTGTTTTACTTCTAATTTACAGTTACATAAATACAGCCAAATATATAATCTAGAAAATCAGAGAACAGTGAAATTCATTCACATTACATTAAATTAAATTAAAAGTTTATAATTTTCAGCTGTCACAAAAACAACACTGACAAAACTGAATATTACTACAATACCCTATGTGGATGACATTGATAGCCACAGGTGGTGTGTATGCAGGAATAACTATTTCTATTTAGGAGATGCATGTGTAATTTTCGGTTAATTTTCACGCACTCACCGTTCTTGATGTTATCAAAAGGGAGAAAACACAAGAATTCCGCACGAGTTTCACAATTTGTTTTTATGGAAAAAGAGAAGGAGTTCAGATATCTAACACAACTTTGAAGTTTAGAAGTTTAATATATGTAAGTGTTAAAAAACTGGATATTCGCACAAAGTTGTAAACGTTGGAGATCGGGTTGAACCGCACGTCTTTCGATAGCGGATCGCAAAAAGAAGTGGCTGCGAACTTGTTTCTCCGCCCCTTTTTTTTCCTTTTTGTTGTGGTGAAAAATGCAGTGTAGTGTAGTTATGTGTGATGTGGATTGTAGGTGATAGATGAGTGTGGTGAATGAAGCGTGCTAGTGACGTATGTTTTCATGCGGTGAGTGTAGAGTGTTCTGGATGCGGGATTATTGCTATGGTTAGGTGTTCGGTGTTGGTTATATGTTGTATGGGTCAGGAGACTGAAGCTCATTTAGCCAACCCGGCCCCCTAGGCGAATATTTCAGCCTAGAATTCGTTGCAATTGCTGGAGCGTGGCTACAACGGTGCTTAGGCCGGAGGTGCGGACGGGGCGTTTGTTGCTGGCGTCGGGTCGATGTCCCATTCTGTTGCCGCCGGATACGGGATGATGATGTGGTTGGCTGTCGACGGGTTCGTGCATTCCGGCTTATTGGCGGTCGTCGTACTACGCCACGGTGGAGGTTACCAGAATGCTGACCAATGTCGTGTCTGGTGCTCGGTGCAGCATGGTGTGATGAGGCCACATACATATCTGGCACACGTTTCCCGAAGTACACTCCTGGGTAGTGTGGGTAGGTGCCAGACAATTGAGGCAATGGCCGTGTGCCTGGACGACGCGCAGCCTTTGCTGTGGTGGCAGTCCTTTAGAAATGGCGCAGTGCATCAACCGGTGCGGTCGACGACATATTGGGTACCTGATGCGCTGCGGCTCTGCTGCTGATATGGGCATCGACGGCAGTGTTTGCGTTCCACTACGAGGATGTGATGGTTCGGGGAGCTGCGACTGGGCCGGCCGCAACTGGGACTGCCGCGACTGGTGCTGCCACTTGGCGTGGCACGTGGATAGTCGAGCGAATGGTTGACGTCGGAGCACGTGGCATGTCTGCATCCATATTTATCTGTATAGAAGAGTGGTATCTTAATTGTAAATTTGTTGCATAGAGTGAATATGGGTATGGCTGCCACGTTGTGGCATAAGTGGATCGTCAAGTTGATCGACCATTAGGTTGTTTTGCGTGTTATTTTATAATATTTATTTTATCGGGTTTATTGGATGGTTTTATAGTTTACGTTTCGATTGGCGGTCGGTAAAAATCATAGCTTAACGATCGGTCTTGTTCACTTTCCCGATTGCGTATGGAGATCGACTACGCGAGCCTTGGTAAAGCTTCTCTATGCGGCCAAGCCGCCATTCGGTAGGGGGAGACACTCGTCCTCTATCAGGACACAATCTCCAATCTTTGGCACATTTTCTGTAATTTTCCATCGGTACCTATGTGGAGGTCCTTGATATAGTCTTCCTTCCATCAGCAACTGAAATTATGATGGAGAATTTTAATACTTCCCATCACGCCTGGCTCAGGTGTGGCCAGAATGGGTTCTCCTTTTAGAAAATGCCCTGGAGTTAGGGCTGTGAAATCGGAGGGAGAGCCGTGAGGGGCCGTGAGTTGAGAACGGCTTCGATTTTAGTTAATAATGTACTGAATTCTTCATAATTAAATTTGTAGCTGCCAGCTATCTTCTTGAAATGAGGTTTGAAGCTCTTTACAGCTGATTCCCATAAACCACCCATATGAGGGGCGCTTGGGGGGAAAAACTGCCAATTGATACCTTGGGCTGCGTATTTTTGGACAATGTCAGGTGAGACTTGTTTCATAAAATCCACAAATTGTTTTTCTGTGGCTCTTTGAGCTCCGATAAATGTTTTACCATTATCGCTCATGATTTCGGATGGAAAGCCACGTCGTYCGACAAAGCGAGCAAATGCCGCGAGGAAAGCCTAATTTGTCAGATCGGTACAGAGCTCAAGGTGTACTGCTTTTGTCGTAAAACAGACAAAGACATAGCCACACACATAGCCTTTCATGAGGGTGGGAGACCTTAGCATGGACGCCTTTATTTGAAAAGGCCCAGCAAAGTCGACACCTGTGGTGGTGAAAGGCAGAGCGAAGTTGCAGCGTTCCGGTGGAAGTGCTGCCATAATCTGCGTTCTCATTTTCTGCTTGTGCATCGTGCAGACCTTGCACGTGAAAATGCACTTCTTGATTTGGGGCTTAAGACGGGGAACATAGYACTCTTGGCGTACCATATGTTGCATGAGGCGATGTTCGGCGTGTAACATGAGTATATGCATATAATTGATTAATAATGTGGCAAATGAGGATTTCTCACGTATTATTATGGGATGGCGTTCATTATACGTAAGGCTGGAATTAGCAAGCCGGCMGTYTACACGAAGCAGACCTTTCGTGTCTATAAATGAGTTTAGTACTAAGAGTGAACTCTTTTTGTCAATTGGCTTCGATACTCTTAGTAACCCCAGGTCGCAGCTGAAGTAGTGCATTTGGGTTGATACGATAAGAGCGACCTTTGCTTTTTGTAAGTCTTGGTGCGTCAATGTATCGCATTAGGGGCAAGTTGTTCGCTTTGTCTTAAGTTTGAGTCGCTCTGCGAATTTTAGAATATAGGCGACTACTCTGAGTGCTCGGGGGAACGATGAAAATCGTTCAAGGATGTCAGTGTCATCCAGTGTTGCATGATAAGTGTCGATTTTACGACTTTCCCGGGCGATTATGTTGCTCATGGGCGATTGTAGCCAAGAATCGGGAGATTCTGTTAACCATCGGGGGTCATTCCACCAGAGGGTGGAGGTGGCGAGATGCAGAGGTTTGCATCCTCTTTTACCTAGATCAGCAGGATTGTCAGCACTGTCTGCATAACGCCAAGTGGCTGAACCTACTAGGTCAAGTATTTCAGATGTTCGGTTAGTAATGTAAGTTTTCCACGCACGTGGTGGTTTTTCTAACCAGGCTAGAACTATCTCGGAATGGGACCATAAATATAATTTGTATTTCGCCATATTTAAGTGGGTCTGCACCATTGAAGCTAGCTTTGCTAGTAGCAGAGCGCCACAGTGTTCAAGTCGTGGGAGACTTAGCGTCTTTAGAGGCGCAACTTTTGCTTTTGCCGCTAATAAGTGGCTTGTAGTTGCGACATCGCTTGATGTACGCAAATATATAGTGGCACAATATCCCTATTCAGAGGCGTCGCAGAAGCAGTGTAGTTCCACTTTGTATTCGGGGGACTAGTTTACCCACAGTGGAATTCGTATCTGCGAGATGTCGTTCAAATTACTAGCGAACGTCCCAGTTTTCAAAACGAAGAGGTTCCACTTGTTCGTCTCAGTCGGTTCTGTCTAGCCATAATTCTTGTATCAGAATTTTCCAACAAATGGTCTTGTGGAATATTTTGTAAAATATTCTGGTGATTAGCCTGCGGTGTTGAGGGCATTTATTACCTGTGATAAGGCCTCGTATGCTTCTGGAAGACTGTGGCTTCCAGACAGGATATCGTCTACATACGTTTGCGTTTTTAAGACTTGTGTTGCCAGAGCAAATTCTGACTTTGTGTCCTCTGCTATTTCGTGTAGTCTACCAATGGCTAGATATGGAGCACACTTTATGCCAAAGGTAACTGTTTTTAATTTAAAGTCGCCTTTGGCAGATTTTAGGAAAGTAATCCGCTGAAAATATTGTCGATAYAATTTTCAACATCCCCATTGAACACGTATTTGTATATAATAATAGATTTTGTTTGGCTAAAGCCTTTAAAATATTAGGGTGGTTCGCCGTTAACTTTTTCAACGGAAACCCGGCTGTATTAAGCGCTTGTGTCATTCGTGCTAGTGACTCGTATGCCTGTGGAAGACTGTGGCTTCCAAACAGAATGTCGTCTACATACGTTTGTGTTTTCAACACTTGTGTTGCCAGAGGAAATTCTGACTTTGTGTCTTCTGCCAATTCGTGGAGTGTACGAATGGCGAGGTATGGGGCACAGTTTACGCCAAAGGTAACCGTTTTTAATTTAAAGTCGCGTAGTGGACTATTGGGAGATTTTCGGAAAATAATTCGCTGAAAATCTTGATCATCTTTATGTACGACTATTTGTCGATACATTTTTTCAACATCCCCATTGAAAACGTATTTGTATATACGCCAGTTTAATATGAGGAGCATTAAATCTGGTTGAAGCGTAGGTCCCGTAAATAGAATATCATTTAGGGAATTCTCCGAGCTAGCGGATCGTGAGGCATTGAAGACAACTCTAACCTTCGTGGTTTTTTTTTTTCAGGCTTTCCTACTGCATGATGTGGCGAGTAAAATGAGTAGTATTTTCTCTTTTATAATTTTTTCACATGGTCTTACTCCTCCATTTGGTCTAAATGAAGGTATTCTTCTAAGACACCATCATAATCTTGTTTAAGCTCACCTTTTCTAAGTAGGTTTTTCTCCATACTTAGAAACTGCTGTATTGCAGAGGTGCGAGACTGACCTAGGGCGAGTGTGTCTGAAAATTGTTGTTTTAGTGGTAGTCGTACTACATACCGACCATTATCTGATCGAGAAGTTGTGGCTTTGTAAAAGTCTTCACAATACTGATCTTCAGGTGTTGTAATTGAAATGGTGGCGAGTTCTTCTACCTCCCAAAATTTTCTCAATTATGAATTGAAATACTCGTTTGAGATTTYCTTAACTTGAGTTGTCATTGCTGTGACTGGTTCCGCAACTAGTCCACTTAGGACCCATCCGAAAATGGTATTTTGCGCCAGTAGTGTTTTCGAAATTTTTTTCAACACCTCCTAATACAATTGGCGGTATAAGGTCGCTGCCTAATAGAAGGTCTATTTGAGCGGGGGTGTTGCAGTTGGGATCTGCTAGCTTTAGGTGTTGTTTGCTATTTATATGTTAGCTTGGAAGCATGTTCGTGAATTACGGTAAGACTATTGCATCTGCTTGAATGCGCTTATCCGCCTGGGGGAAATTGGGGTAATGGAGCAGATTTTATTGGAGTTTTGAACTACTCTTCCGCCCGTTCCCGTAATTTCAAAATTGGCTAATTTTGTAGGCAGTTGTAGCCTATTTTGTGCCCTAGACGCAATAAAAGATCTTTGTGATCCTTGGTCTATTAAGGCCCTGATTTTAAACAGTTCTCCCCGGTGTTCGATGGAGACGACTGCTGTGGGTAGTAGTACCATACTTTGAATCTCGCTGTGCAGCGTTTGAGTTTTTAATGCCTTGGAGCAGCATGGTGTCTCTTGGCAAAATTCGGGATTTTGTGTTTCGGGAGTTGCTATTGCAACTAAACCCGTCGCTCTTTTTGAGAAAGCGCTACTTTGGGAAAGTTATTTAAGTGCAACATAGAATGATGCCTTTTGTRGCAATATGCACRGTTGAATTTGCTTTCGCATTTATTGAGATTGTGTGAGTGGGACAAGCAGTTTGTACAGAGTCTTTTTGATCTGACAGAGTTGTTCCTTTCATTGATATTAAGTTTTTTAAACTTTTCGCAAGATTTTAGCTTACCTCCTTTACACGTGACGTTAATTTATTTTGTTCAGATGTGAACGGTTGATTTTTTTGTTTAAACTGTTGTTGTTACTAGCTTGTGGTCTAATGCAACTTCAATTTAGGTCGTGTTCAACGTTTTTAGTTCTGACCGTGTTTTATCTACCCTTTCCGCAATTTCAAATTGGTTAGTTAAGAAATCTTTCATTTGTTGCCACGTTGGGAATTTTCTTCGTGATGAGAGCGATTGCTCCCATAGAAGTAACGACTTTTCTGGTAATGCGGCGGTGCAAATGTTTACCAGAATTGGGTCCCAGCTATCTGTGGGAATCTTTAGTGTCGATAGAATCGACAAACAATTTGAAACAGTGGAATGAAGTTTTATGAACTCTTCACTTGTTTCTTTCTGAATTCGTGGTAAATTCATTAATATGGTGACTTGTTTGTCGACCAATATTTTTTCATTCTCGTATCGTTCTTTTAGAGCTTCCCAAGCCAAATTGAAATTTTAATCATTTAATGCGAACTCTTTGATTATTACGCCTGCTTTACCTTTGATTTTGTATCTGAGGTGATACAATTTTTGCGCTTGTGATAATTTAGGATGGTTTATGTACACGGCCGTAAACATGTCCCGGAAGGGCGGCCATTGTTCATAACCTCCGTGAAATGTTTCTGTATCGCATGCTGGCACTTTAAGGTGAATGCCTGAACTCGCCTCTTGGCTTCGAATTTGTGGCAGCTCTACTCTCGTTTGTGGAGTAGGTGCAATTGCTTTAATTAATTTCAATTGAGATCATGGCTTTTGTATCTTCATATTGGTCAAGGCAATTTTTATATTTGGCGTAAGCCGAGGATTTGAAATTTTSGGGTAGATCTGAGTCGTCAGTTTCTACTATCGCGTCATATACAGATTGGAGGAGTGTCCAGAAATTGTCAATATTTTGATTTTTGATTTCTAGCACCGATTCAGAGTTATCTTGAATCAGTGAAGATGAAAATCGAGTGCAGTATCTTATTAAGCTGTCACTCTCAGAAATGAATTTAGCGTAAGAAATATCTTTCTCCCCTTTTTTGCTTTGTAGCACCTTGTTACGAGCATGTAGCTTCTGCAAGTGTACTTGGACTTTTGTCATCAGAAATCATTTTCGGAATTTTTAAAAATTGAGTAGATTTAGAATCTTTAGAGTCTGTGCTCATTTAATAACAAATAAATTAATAAACGTAAAATATACATTTTTAGTATAGATTTAGATGAATGTAAAAACCCGAACTCCTTTACGTAAATAAGAGTTTTTATTTCCGAATTAACGATTATCTTATTGAAATACGCGTATGTCGTGTTACGCAGTTTGTTAGAAATGTTTAGGCAATAATATAATAAATGTATTGTATATTTTATATGTGTGTATATATATAGTATATATACCTGTCTCTTATACACATCTAGATGTGTATAAGAGACAGGTATATATAGTATAAATACTTTTTTTTTAGTTGCGGACTTATTCGTATGCCCTCGTTATATATTTTTTATATTTTGTATAATATATATGCTGTCTCTTATACACATCTAGATGTGTATAAGAGACAGGTATATATATATATATTTCTTTTTTATTTTTTTTTTATTTCTTTTTATTGCGCCTTTTGCTTTTTTTATTTTAGGTATACTGCTTACTGTTTTGAGGAACAGAAGGAGTATTGTGGACAATCTCAAATGGATACTTGAAATTAAATTGTTGTTAAATTAGCTTGTTACGTGTGTACGTAACACTGGGGTAAGCAAATAGGAAAATAAAATATATACATATATATAAATCCGTTTAAAATGATCTGACCAGATGATATGTAAAGCCTCACATTATGAACTGAAGCCCAAAACATATATATGTATATAGATGATATATATAATTAAAGTTTTTCCCGGTTTGTGCCGTTCAAACGGATTGTTCTAAATATAAATCCGTTTGTTATCATAGATACATATGTACATACATATAATAAATATAAATGAAAAACGATACACTTACTTAATCTCGACTCAAGGGGTTTTGGGGGAAAGTAAGGTTTTGTAAAAATAACTCTATGCCTGTGCTCCGCTTTTCCCGTCCTGTTGTCCCGCGCCTGTGTATTCCGATCTTCCTGTTGTGTGTTGTTAATATTCTGTTTTTGCCCGATCGCGCCCGAATTATGTATTAGATTACTTAGATTTTAATAACGCGGCGCGGTCGTTTGATTTAGATTTCTTACTTTCTATGTAATATTTTTTTTTTAAACTTGTTTTTCGTTTTTTATATTTTTACACCTGAACATGTAATTATATACATATGTTCATATAATTACAAATACTTATATTTGTTAATGCTTTAAAAATGAATTTCGTTTGTGTGTGTGTAAGATAATAATTCTTTTTATCTCCGTTTTGTCACAGCAATGCACTTTTTTACTTCATTTTAATTTAGCTTCTTTCTTTTTATTTCGTTTTTTATATGTACATATTAATGTCACTGCACTCTTTTTTTTTCCTGTAGTGCCTTTCTGTAGGCTCGAAGGTCCATGTAATTTTCGGTTAATTTCCACGCACTCACCGTTCTTGATGTTATCAAACGGGAGAAAACACAAGAATTGAACACGTGTTGAAAGAGCTCATGAATCAGTCGAACAGAGAGGAGAAAGAACTGCAGCTCAAAGAATTCATGCACGAGAATCACCAGAACAGCGTGATAATCGTCGACAAGAAAAAGCATTGGTGGCACGTCAACACATAGATTCATTTAGAGAACAAAACCGAGAAAATCATCGGATCAACCGCGCAGTAACACGTGGATCATTTGTTCGTCTTGCATTGAATTACGAACCAGACATCAATTACTCGGCTGATTCTAAAGTCACTATTGGTGCGAGGGATAAAATATGCAATTATTGTCAGGCGTTAAAATTTCACAACGATACACCCGGCATGTGTTGCGCATCAGGAAAAGTTATATTGCCACCATTCCCTACTCCAACTGAAACTTTGAAATCCCTTCTTTCTGGAATTTCAAATGAATCAAAATTATTTTTGCGTAAGACACGAAAATTCAATTCTTGCTTCCAAATGACGTCGTTTGGAGCATCCAAAGTTTGTGATTTGTCGTCTGACGGTCGTAAGTTTGAAACAACATACAAAATTCAAGGACAGGTATACCATAAAATTGGATCATTGATGCCGATGCCAAATGAAGATCCAAAATTTCTTCAGATTAATTTTATGGGCAATTGCGAAGAACGTGTAACAACTCGATGCCAGTATAATTTTATTGAACAAGCAGAAGAGAGAGCAATTGTATTGTCCATAGAATTATTTTTGGAGAGCACTAATCAATTAGTTCAATTGTTTAAAAGACTGTCACCACAATTGAAAAATGACAATTATCGAATTGTCATCAAAGCGGACAAAGTGTCCGTGGGAGAACACGCCGGCAGATTCAATGCACCAACCGTTGATGAAGTTGCTATTATTATGGTCGGTGAACCAGTTGACAACAGATCCATAAAAATTACACGCCGAGATAATTCATTAAGTAGAATATCAGATTTACACCGTTCGTATGATGCACTCCAGTACCCACTGATATCCTGGCAAGGACAGAATGGATATCATACATCATTAAACTGTGTGATCCAGTCAATGGTAATGAATAAATTAAAAAAGTTAGTTCAATGAACTACTATTCGTATCGATTAATGATTAGACACAATCAGGACAACTATATCTTTCGATATCGATAATTATATCATCAATACGTTGAGGATATGTTTGCTAAAATTGAAAGTGAACGTTTGCAATTCATTCGGTTCAACCAAGCTAAACTACGATCGGAGGATTACATTCACTTACGAGATGCTATTGTTGGAAACGTCGATGGAAATTTCAACACAAATAAAATCGGCACTGTTGTTATTTTACTTTCCAGCTACATAGGTAGCACACGAAACATGCAAGAATACATACAGAATGACTAATGTACGACATTACGGTCGTCCATATTTATTTATAACATTTACGTGTAATCCAAATTGGGAGGAAATCCAATCTTTACTATTACCAGGGCCTTATTCCACAAAACTACTTATCAACTTTTCACTTTGCACTTATCAATTGATATTGATCTGTTCCAAAATATTCTTTGCGAATCTCACTTTGCATTGAGCATATTTTGGCGAAGACGTTACGCTCTTTCCGTTCAGCGCATAGTCTTTGCGCTTTATTGGCAAAGCGTTTGCACTCTCTTGCAAAGTGAGTATGCAAAGTATTCCACAAAACGTTTTTTGCATTTCTGTCTCATCACTTAAATTAATCGCTAAATACAAATTGAAAAAAAAACTTGCTGTTTTAAATGTAATAAAAGAAGAAAAGCATTTTATTTGCTAGTTTTCAAAACAACAGAGTAAGTATTTTTTAAATAAATAATTTTAAATTTCAAGCATATTTAAGTATACATTTCTTTATGAAGGTTAACAAATTAGATAAACAGGCAGCATGGGAGACTGTATTAAAAAAATCCCAATCCCTACAACTGGCGTCAGCACAAAAAACATGGACTTGTGCAAGGGACAGTTTGTTTGGGCTCTGGAAGAGCCGGACAATGGTAAGTRCAACAATTTATTGCCTCCACATAGCAAATAATTATATTTGCATCATTTGTTGTTGTTGGAGCATGTTGCTCTTGCTGATAACAACTGGTTTAACCAAAATATTACTAATTGCTATGTGTACTAGAGTGGGTCAACTTTTTTTTCGACGAAGCGGTTATCAAAATCGTAAGCTACGATGAATTCTAAGAAAATTTGCCCAAGAAGCCATGGTTTTAAAATCAAATTTGCAGAGTAAAAGGGATAACGCCCGAAATACTGGATCCGGAGGTGGGAAGGAGAAGGTAATGGATGAAGCTGACTTGGCCATCCTCGAAATTCTGGAATCAGACTCAGCTGTGGTAGATGGTTTGAATTTGCCAGAAAGTTATGGCAACTCAGAAAATCTACCGTCAGCTGAGAATGATTCCAGAATATCTATTTCGGAAGAAACAATTACCAATTCACCTCTAAACACAAGAAAGAAGAAGCGCTCTACCAAGTTTCCAAGTGAAACTTTGGATAGAGAGAAAAAATGCCGGATGGAGCTCAATTAAAATGTTGATGTTGATCTTTCCTCAAAATAATTACTGGAAACGTTCTTAAAGCAATTATTTTGACAGGAAACTTTAAAGGAGAAATGGTTTTGTTACCACATATTCCGATGATACCATCCGATTCTCCTATACCATTTAAAATACTACAGTTTCCCATTCGTTTAGCTTTCGCGATGACTATAAATAAATCTCAAGGAAAACAATGTCTATTTGCGGATTAGACTTAGAAAATCCATGTTTCTCCCATGGGCACGTGGCGTGTTCACGAGTAGGAAGACCATCAAGCTTATTTGTATTAACAAAGGACCGATTGACCAAAAATATTGTACATCGATTGGCGCTTCATTGTACATTAACTGTGATTTATTACGATTAAAGACATTTAGAATATATATCTAATAAAAATATTCAAAGTATTTATTAAATATGTTATAAAAATGTTATGTTAATTTGTGTTAAATTTTGTCTTTCAAATCCTTCTTGTATCTATCAGCCACAGCAATGTGTGGCCGGGTCTGCTAGTTCTATAATATATTTTAAATTATTCTATGAAACATCATGAAATTTGAAAATTTTAACATATACTGTAAGCGTCATAAATTAAATAAGCAGCATTGTATCACTATAAAGTGTTTATTACAAGGGTAGTTTTATTATAGAATCCAAAGCTTATATAATATTATATGAGTTTAACTAAGTATTAATAACTAACAAAAACTAAACACAGCCTAAAATAATGCACTTAAACTAAAAATTCACTAATTTTTCCGCTTCAAAAAAAGTAAACTGTGGCAACAACCGTTGTTTGTTTTAAATACTTATTACGGGGAAGCGCCAACTATCTTTTGGAAACCGTTACTATTCAAGCGAGTGGGTGTAGTAAATCATATTTTTGAATATCATTAACATTTTTCTGAGGTTAAGTCGTTAAAATATCAAATTTTGCAATTCTTCTTCTTCTTAATTGGCATAGGCTACGCTTACGCGATTATAACCGAGTTAACAACAGCCTTCCTCTTCTCTGCTTCCCCCGGCGGGTACTGCGTCGAATACTTTCCGAGCTGGAGTGTTTTCGTCCATTTGGACAACATGACCTAGCCAGCGTAACGCTGGTTCCACGATAGACGAAATTATCTACAACTTCAAAGTTATGACAGTCAACAGTGACGTGACTGCCAAGTCGCGAGTGCRACGACTGTTTGCTTAATGACAGGAGACATTTCGTCTTTCCCTCGTTCACTGCCAGATCCATTTGTTTTGCTACCTTGTCCAGTTTGGAGAAAGCAGAACTAACGGCGCGGGTGTCGAGGCCGATGATATCGATATTATCATTAATATCATATATCGCTTTATCTGAAACCTCGTTTAGTATCGAACGGTTTGGAGAGGTCCTTCCCAATTCTGACGGAGCTTTTGGTGTTGCTCAACGTCAGTTTACACAGTCGTATTAGTTTTGTGGGGATACCAACTTCAGACATAGCCTYATAAAAGCAGCTTTTTTTCGTGCTGTCGAAAGCAGTTTTGAAATCGACGAAGAGGTGGTGTGTGTCGATTCTCCTTTGACGAGTCTTTTCCAAGATTTGGCGCATGGTAAATATCTGGTCGGTTGTTGATTTTTCAGGTCTAAAGCCACACTGATAAGGTCCAATCAGTTATTTGACGAAGGGCTTTAATCTTTCACACAATACGCTCGATGGAACCTTATATGCGATGTTGAGGAGGCTTACCCAGAGTAGTTGACGCAGATTGTGGGGTCTCCTTTTTTATGGATTGGACATAGCACACTTAAATTCCAATCGTTGGGCATGCTTTCGTCCGTTTGACAAACAAGCTGATGCATGCTCCTTATCAGTTCTTCGCCGCCGTGTTTGAAAAGCTCGACCGGCAATCCATCAGGCGGGTAATTGCTATTCGAACTTGTTCATGGTTGTGGAACGTCTACTCCATCGTCATCGGTTGAGGAATGGGGTTCGCCTTCTCCTTTCGTTGTGCGTTCACTGCCATTCAGCACGCTGGAGAAGTTTTCCCTGTATGCTCTTCAAACCTTCTGTAAGCCGCCGCATTTTTTCGTAGATTTTTCTAGCARTACCGCTGTCGGTCAACTTATCAAGCCTTTTGTACTCATGCATTTCGGCCTTTTTCACTCTCGGTATCTATCGCATCCCGCACGTGTTGTGATCGATCTTAACGTTGCGAGGGGGGCAGAATGTTTACTCTCCGCTGCGACACAGCACTCCTCGTCGTACCAGTTGTACTTTTTCACTTTCCGAAAACCAATGGTCTCGGCTGCAGCTGTACGTAAGGAGTTTGAAATTCCGCAATAGAAAATCATTTGGCTGTCTGTTATGATTGCAGCTTCAACACGTCGGAGCTTCCTTCTATTTGGTGGCGTGCGTTTTTTGCTGCACAGAGGCGGGTGCGACTTTTGGCTGCAACAAGATAGCGGTCCGAGTCGATGTTAGGACCTCGGAGGGCACGCACATCTGAAACACTGGCGACGAGTCTTCCATCTATCACAACCTGATCGATCTGGTTGGTGGTTTTTCGATCCGGAGACAGYCAGATAGCTTGATGTATCTTCTTAGGCATCTTTGGTCACATCGTTCTTCGGAGTGAATGATAGTACTCGGCGATGGAGTCTGTCTCTCCCCACGAATCCCACACTGTAGTAAATGCCACAAGGTCCTACTCGTCTTTGTCCTTGTCTGGTCCACCGCATTTCTTGGACGGCGGTGATGCCAGCCTTTATTTTCACTAGGACATCAACCAGCTGGGCAGCCGCACCTTTCCAATTAAGGGACCGGACAATCCAGGTGCATGTCCTCCATTCGTTGTCCTTATTTCCTTTTCCATGGTCGTCATTAAAAGGGCGGTCTCTCATCCGAGGCTGATTGTTAATTTTCTCTAGGGGTGATTTTTTACGTGGCGTGTCCCCGGGATAATTCACCTTCTCACTTTGACTCGCCTTCAAACGGAACGGCTGGGAAGACCAAAGCGCATTACAGACTGAAGCGCGATCAACAATACAGGAAGTAAAAGCAAATTCAGCTTCAAACGCTGCTCAAATATTATAACGGTTTACAGGATTGGACTTGCAATTAATAAACTTACTGATACGATGAACGAAATAATTAAAGGTAAAAAAATTAATTGGTTGACACAGCGAATTTATATAAAACACTATTAGCAAGAAATAAAATATTAATATATCAATTATCGAATTTGATACTCACAATTACGCTAGCTAAAGCGGTTGTAATAAATACCACTATGACCAAGATGATTTTAAATCAATTATGAGWAAACASCCTGTCGGAATTCCCATAGTTAGCCTAACCGAAGCATCTAAAGTTAATGTCTTCTAGTCCRAGAATTTTGTCCTTAAATAATATCAAAAGATATAGCGGAGACAATGGGTAAACCAGTAAGTGCCAGTACAATCTGGAGAACATTGCACAAAAGCGGTTTGCATGGACGAGTACCACGCCAAATACCCTATACATCACAAAGTATAAAAACCAGGCTGCAAGCTTTGATTGAAGAATGGAGAATATCTCCTCAGAATTTACAAAAAATGTTGCAGAATACCAGTTAAAAAACGTTTAGTTAGCTTTTATAAAAAAAATGTTTTCCGGGAGCTATGCTCCTTTATGGAATTCCGCTTAAGAACCAAAGTTTACAATTAATTATACTTAAATGTAGACCCATGTTTGTCACTGCAACGGGTATGGAGCTTGCTGACGCTGCGCTCCCACAGGTTGCCGCTACACGTGTTGCACCCTCAACGATTTAGTGGCGTCATATTATATTGCTTTGTATCATATCATATTAATGCGTTATATGCTACTTTTTGAATGTGGGGTGCTAACTAGTCTCCCCTTGAAATTGAAACGTCCCCGTTTGAATCTTTAGGTGTATCGAAAATTTGTTTGAGTCCTTCTATTGCAGGTTGTGGCAGTTTATTGGGTTCATCTTCTTTTTGTTTCATCACAAGATTCTTCCCGAAAATTAAGGCGATAATTATTAGAATGACGATTAATGTGATGTTGGTTCCGTATTTGATTTTGTTTGCTGCTTCTAAAAGACTTACTTCTTTTGTATTGTTGAAGTTGAGCTGTTTCAGCATCTCCAGCGAGAGGAATTCTTCTATGTTAAGTGGTGCGGATGACGGTTGTAGGATGGCTGGTAGTGGTTTAGTTGCTGTTCTTTCTTCGTTATAGAACTTTATCCCGTTGATAACAATGGTTGCGTTGGTATACAAAATGATGAAAGTCCCGTTTAAAAATGTAGATTCGTTGTTTATTGAAATTTCTCTGTTGTATTTATTTAGTAGTATTGTTTAAGGTCCCATTTCCCCTATAGTTGAAATATGTTGGTTGTTGACCCCCGTGCAGTTTGGCAAACGACATTACTTGAATCTGTTACATTATTACTTTGTGTATATATTTGTAGGGAATATATAAATTATAATTTTGCCATTCATTGCAATTTTTCTTCGGAAAATTCGAGTGCTTCGTCTAAATTTACATATGGAGCTAGCGGACCCGACAGAGGTGAACCAATCGATAGCATGTGAGTATTGTGTATGAGCATGTGAGTATTGTGTATGAGTATGCTTTCAGAGATGTTAAATGTCAAAGCTGTGTTGAATAAAACTTCGAAGTCGTTTAGTGAAAAAGTTGGATCTTAAACTATTCTATAACGGGTATTTATTCTCAGAGTTAATTATCTACAAATACTGAAATTATCGTAATGTCATTGGATGTACAATATTTTTGGTTAATCTTTGAGAGGTATAAATAAATAAATTCGATGGTTTTCCCACCCTCGAACACACATCGTATAATTGGCTGTGAGAAAAGCATGGATTTTCTAAATCTAGTCCACAAATCGTCATCGTTTGATCTTGTGCCTTATTAATACTCATCGCAAATGCCAAGCGGATTAGAAATTGTAAACGTTTAAATGGTATCGGCTAATCTGAAGAAATCATTGGAATCCGAGGTAGAAGTACATCTTCACCGTGAAATTTCCCACTCAAAATAGTGGTTTCAAGAATGTTGCCCATGATTTTCTTATTACTAATCGCGTACTATTACACAATTTATTCGCATTCAAATTTCGAAGCAAAATTATAAGTGAGGACAATCTTTAGTTATGTGATGGCATTCCAGGTAAATCCAGTGAATTTAAAGATTCAACAGGATAGTTGACAATTCCATCTGGATCAACAACAGTGTCAATTGATTTAAATGTAAAGTCATTACCATGGCAGTGAATGTTGTATTTGGAAATTGATCGTGTCAACATCTACATTTTTTTTTAGCTAAAATAGCTCGCTCACGCAGCTAGGTATGGTTTGTATAATTAAATTGTATCTCTGGAAAAATACTTTCCATCAACTCATCTTTGGTAGCCACCATATTGCAAATGTTTTCTGGCGTATCTCCATACAATTGAATTTCACCATTACCAGTGTTTAGCAATTRTTCAGAAAATCGTGACGCTGATGGRTCATTTTGGAGTTGAACACGCTTATTGATTGCAAGGTTTAAGTTACTGACATCTCGCCATAGATACGTAGGACTCTTTCAAAGTCCGCATATGTTGCTCGTGGAATGACAGGCAAAGTTTGTCTAAAATCACCGGTCACCAAACTCAGAGCACCACCAAAAAGCCTACGATTATTCCTTATATCTCTCTCCCAAATAATAGAAACATCCTTGCTGTGCTGCTATTGATAGGTTGATTTTGTCGTACATTTCGTTGTTCAGCAGTAAGCAATTGTTCATTATTAACAACAAAAGTAGCCAAAGAGTTTATATCAAATTGCTGTTCACGCTGAGCATCGCTGTTAATGATATCTGCTGCTGGGCGGTTGGAGGCTGGCATGCCAAACTGTATGAGCTGCGTGTTTGAAATCAGAATACAAAAATCTTCAATAATTATATACTTCAGCGAAGAATTCAATATTGACATTGTGATTGGTTATTCTAATACGAAGCAAAATATCTTCACTCATTGAGTCTTTATATTTGTGGCAACTACGCCACGCCAGCCCACAGCTGATTTTGCTAACAGCACCCATCTGCCATCTCTCTCCAACGACCGGCACTCATCAGCCATTACGCGGAGTGATGACTTAATGAGTCGGCCATTACGACGCCGTAGAAAACAGACACTCTAGCCACGCACAGACGACCCTATCTCTTTTACTGTAATAAATATAGTGAATTTTGTAATAAATGGACAATCTTATGATAACTTAGAATAGGATTACTCCATATTGGTGACCCCGACGTGATTAAATTGGATTTCAAAACTCTGTCTCTCCACACGTTAAAGTGTAATTTTTCCCCATACGTGTAGTCACGCGCCGCGTGTTTTCAAATTCAAACACTTTGATAGTCATTAATTAACAAAATATACAGACAGATAAGCGCAAACGTTAAAATTTATTGCAAATTCACGCTCGTTGTAATTTCTCATTCATCACTGTCTAAAATTCGTGCTAACCAGTGACCACGTGTTCTCAATCAATTCATTGACATGCCRTTAGAGCATACGCCAAACAAATAAGTGAGTTTTAACTCGTCAAACACGTCCACTAGTAATCCAAACGTCTCTCTCGAACATGACCACAAACGACCCAACACTGACCATCGGTGACGCCACCGATGTTACCCAGAACACTGCATCAGTTGTAGCTGTGTGTTGCAAACTCCCGCAGTTCTGGTCCATCCAGCCTCGTTTGTGGTTTGTTCAGGTTGAAGCAGTGTTACAGGTGGCCCGTATCAGAAATGACGCATCACGTTACAATCAAATCGTTAGTGCTTTGGACAATGATTCAATGTTACAGCTAGCGGACTTCCTGCAGAATCCTCCAGAAACCGACAAGTACGCGAAGCTGAAGGACGAGATATTGAAGCAGTTTTCGGAATCCAGCGACCGCCAGCTTCACCGAGCGCCTACGGAGGTTCAACTCGATGATAAAAAACCTAGCCAGCTCCTGCGCCAACTCAGAATTCTCATGGGCGACAGGGCCTCAGAGGACTTACTGCATATAAAATAGTTGGCATTGTTACCATCATCAACCAGTCGGTGTCTCAAACTACTCAGAGATGCCCCTCTAGATGAGCTTGCTGAAGTTGCAGATGAGCTAATGGAAAACCAGTCCACTTTGCCACCTTCCTAGTCCACTTAGCATTGCTTCTAGATCTCAAAGGACGATGTCTCATCGATACAACCACGTCATGCACAACTCAGGGCACACTATCAGAGGCCACGGTACACAGCATTTCAACAATCGACCGCTCA
>NW_017537541.1:37071-38714 GCF_001853355.1 Bactrocera latifrons | reverse complement strand
CGAGCGATCCCTCAAGCGGCCCAGATACAATCACCACTGACGGACTTTCTCAAACATGCCAAGAAGAAGGACAACACTAAAATCCAGTGGACACCTTCTGCAGATYAAGCCTGGCAARACTGCAAGAGAAGTGTCATCCAAGCCACGCGCCTGGCTTTCCTCCCACCAAACGCCATCCTCTCATTGAGATCCGACGCCTCGGATACAGCCATTGGGAGCGTTCTTGAACAGCGACACAAGGACTAATGGCAACCACTGGCCTTTTTCTCCCGCAAGCTCAGTTCAGCAGCGACCGGGTACTCCACGTACGATCATGAACTTGTGGCCATCTTTGCTGCCATCAAGTTTTTCAAGCACATTCTCAAGGGAATTCACCGACCAGAAGCCAATCATCTACGTTTTTTCTCAACGTGCTGACAAGGCATCACCTCGCCAACTAMGTCAATTGGACTACATCTCACAGTTCTCAACTCAGATTTTCAATACTAAGGGCACAGAAAATGTCGTAGCTGATGCGTTTTCGAGGATCAATGCCATAACCATGCCAACCAAACTTGATGGTGAGACCATTGCGCTGGCACAACGCCAAGATGACCAGCTGAGTGATGTCCAATCCAGCACATCTCTCAAGCTGCACCTTCTGAACATGGAAACCACATTGACGTACCAGGCAATCGCTTCGAGCATGTCCACCTGGATCTCATAGAGCTGCCCAGAGTCAAGGACCTTCGCTACTGTCTGACGATCATTGACCGCTTCAGYAGATGGCCACACGCCATACCACTCAACAACATGGCAGCTGAGACAGTTGCGCACGCCTTTTACACTCAGTGGATTTGTCAAGTCGGTACAACATTGACACACCACTTATYAAGGTCTGCAATTTGAATCAGCACTGTTCACCTCAGTCTCACGAATGCTGGGCATTCATCGTATGAGAACGACACCGTTTCATCCTCAATCGCATGGCCTGGTGGCGCGGTGGCACCGCACACTCAAGGCTGCTCTCATGTGCAAAAATGAGACACCTTGGTTGGACATGCTACCGTCAGTTCTACTAGGACTCCGAACCGCATACAAACCAGATCTGAAAGTATTTCCTGCTGAAATGCTTTTTGGGAGTACACTGCGTACACCCGGTGACTTCTTCGTTACAGCAAGCACACCAGCTGATCCACAAATATTCGTGAGGAAATACAGGCAAATCATCCAAGCAATCAGGCCACCACTAACAGCTCATCACACCAAACACAAGCTGTTCCTACTCAAAAACCTTGACACGTGCACCCACGTCTTCAAGAGAGTAGACTCCATCAAGAAGCCTCTGGAACAACCATACACTGGCCCCCACGAAGTCATCCAGCGTGTAGACGACAAAACCTACATCATTACGATCAATGGGGCAGATAAAACAGTCTCAATYGACATGCTGAAGCCAGCATACATTGAGTTAACAGACGACTCACAATCCACACCTAAAAAATCACCACCCACATCACAACCCACACCAACACAAAAAAATTCGTACCTTTCTCCTTTAGACCAAGTCACTGGAAGGGGAATGGATGTGGCAACCACGCCACGCCAGCCCACAGCTGATTTTGCTAACAGCACCCATCTGCCATCTCTCTCCAACGACCGGC
>NW_017537541.1:33916-36956 GCF_001853355.1 Bactrocera latifrons | reverse complement strand
ATTTAAAGTACCACATGGCCCATGAATCATGTTAGTAGTCACAATATCAAATAATTCGTGATCAACATTCGGATCGGGAATTTCCGCACTTTATCTACTAACCAAATCAAAATATGCGCATGTGGCAATCCTCGTTTTTGCTATTCTACAGAATAAAGCCAGCAACGGGTTTCACCAAATACTGAGTGATGTGTAATTAAATTTATGAAGGATTTTAATTTTTGTTTGCGATGCATCGACGTTTGACCTGGCAATAACAAATTTTTAATTTCATCCCAGTTTGGATTACATGTAAATGTGATGAAAAGATCTGGTCGACCGTAAGTATGTACATAAGTCATGGCGTCTTGAATATATTCCTGCATATGGCTCGGGCTACTAGTATATGATGATGGAAAAATATATGCGGTGCCGATATTGTTAATGTTATTTGTTCCATCTACGTTACCAATAATGGCGTCAGGCAAATGAACGTACTCCTCAGAACGAAGTTTTGCTTGATTAAACTTAATGTATCGTAATCTCTCAATTAGAATTTTCGCATACATATCGAAATAGCTGTCGGCATCGGAGAATGTTATTATCTTCATTAGCACAAATCATCACCCGGTATGCATAGAAGTTCATTGCACTAACTTTCTTGGTCAGTACTTCACCTGTAGTTGGATTACTTTGTTTAATATTTAAATGATATCCATCTTCTCCTTCCCAAAATATCAACGGATACTACAGTGCTTCATATGAATGATGATTTTCTTGAATTATTTCCACTGTATTATCTCTGCGTTGTATACGTATATCTCGACGTTCAGTTGGATCACCAGCCATAACAACTGCAACTTCATTCAAAGTTGGAACATTATATGTGCATGCGTGCTCTCTATTAGGCACTTTGTCCGTTTTAATGACGCAGTTGTCGTGTTGCAGTCTGTTTGAAAGAGAATTGAATAATCGTACTAATTTGTTATTGATTGCAAGACCGTTTCCAAAATTTCAACGATTTTTCGCTCCTCTATTTGCTCTATACGATTGTATGCACTATGTATTAGCTTGTTTTTCCTCATCGCCCATGGAGTAAATTTGTAAGAATTTTGGATCGGCATCAGGAATTTTAAGCAATGAACCAATTTGGTGGTAGACTTTGAATCTTGAATGTAGATTCAAAATTGCGATCATCTTTATTATGAACAATTTTTGTTGCTCCAAAAGAGGTCATTTGGAAGCAAGAATTAAATTTACGGCTTTTACGCAAAAATAACTTTGATTGAGATGTGTTTCCAGCTAATAGCGTTTTTAAAGTTTCTGATGGCGGACTTAGTGATGGCAGAGAAATTTTTCCAGATGTGCAACATAAACCTTTATATTTAAAAGCATGACAATATTGACATTCATTTTCCGTACTACCAATCATAATTAGCGAATGTGATGAATGGTCTACTTCGGGATCATATTCAAAAGCAAGACGATTGAATGATGCTCGTATCAATGCTTGACGATTTTGGTTCCGCTGTCGTTTATTTGCTCTGTGAGCTTCGAACTCTCGTTGACATGCCTCTCGTTCCCTCAATGTATCAACACGGAGATTGTGTTGCTCTGAATTGTCATTTGCACTTGAGTTTGCTATTTGTTCTCTTGCATTGACATTAGTGGTCAAGTGCTTTTCTACTGTTCTGTTCAATCGGTGGTTACGAACCTTTTGCGCATTATAAGAACGTTGACCAAATTTTTTTGCTCTTCCATGAAGACGTGGCATTTTTTTGTAAAAATAATATATACAATGAATCTCTAAAGGATTATGTAAAATATGTACTTCGTAACAGTAAGAAATTCCAAAATAAATAGTATTGAGAAGAAAGTACAAAAAGTAACAAATGTGTCCAGCCGAACTGTCCTTTATGAATCTTCACCCAGATATGAATTCTCTACAGGAGCTCTTGAAAAGTTTATTTTATCATTTGCGAAATGCCGTCAGGTAACTGATGTAGCGCACGTTTTGAGCTCTTGAACTTCCTAAATCTTTTATGTTGAAAATACAAAAAGGATAAAGATACTTTTTTTCACAAATGTATTTCTGGGAAAAATAAGATATTAAGAAAAGCAGAAAGATCCTTTTTTTTACAAATGTATTTCTGGGTAAAAATAAGAATTCATATTTTTCTGTAAATTAACAATATTAAACTAAATATTAATTTTTTAGAAAAATGTTATTTTGAAAATGTAAAAATACTATTGAATTTGGGCTGTGCATCAGTGAAATCAATCGAGACCAATCGATTGTCAGCCTTATGGACTGCATATCAAGAAACGGTTCTCAACCGTGGAAAGACAAAAAATTCGGCTGACAAGGTTATAGTATCAGTCTTTTAGGATGCCCGTTTATTATTCATCGAATGATAAATGAGCCAGTTTTAATTCATTGCACTGTGTATTTGATTGCTGTTCTATTCTACCATTCCCAATATTTAACAATTTCATTATTTTTCAGGAAGGATCAGTTTGAAATTGTACGCATATACATATGTATTTCATCGTTCCCGTGTTATAGCTATCCATAGATGTTGAACAAATGTTGATGCAATTTATTAGGGAATACAAACCACTGTTTTCAATACGCACTCACACTCGCGCGAGTGTTTAAAATGAAAAAAGGAAATGTATTTAAAAAGCACAATTTAATTGTCGATCTGAGTCTGAAGGTGATGTTGACGCGGCGCAGTATCATATCGAAAAATTGATGTGCGGTGAGTGTATGGCGAAAGTGTCGAACCAATTGTGTCTGCTTTCTCCTTGTCCATCCCTTTTGATGAGTGGGTAGAGGTACAGGTGTGGTGAGTTGTGCTTTAGTGTCATCAGCTGCGGTGAAGTGCACTGTTACATTAGGATGCGCCAGTTTTATCGGGTAGAGGGGGTGGATGCTTAACTCATTTAAACATCCTGGGCCCCCTAGGTGAATATTTTGCCTAGTGTTATACATATAAGTATGTATTTCGACGTACTACTGGTGGAGTAACCGAAGCGCGGAATACGTTCCGACAGCAGA
>NW_017537541.1:30278-31217 GCF_001853355.1 Bactrocera latifrons | reverse complement strand
AGGTACACCCTAATACTCGGACTTGTATGTACATATGTATGTACCTATGTATGTACTTATATTTTGTGCAATTGAGAGCTCGTTGAAGAGATCAATTCGCTTTTTACATTAGCAGGCACAAATTGTTTGTGTGATTTTATGATTATGTTTTGTTCTTAAGCAATTGAGAGCTCGTTAAAGAGATCAACTCTTTGTTTTGTACAATCCTGCTTGTTTTTGTTTGCCAAAGAATGCCAATGTGGACTTAGAATAAGTGTTTGTACTAATTAGTGTTAATATGTAATATTTTGAGATTTTGTTTAGTGTCACAGGTAGCTTCTTTGCCGTATGATTATATGTACAAATATATTTATACATGTATGTCCGCTCTGAGAAAAGAGCGCGGAGACGGAATTGAAAAAAGGTAAAGGTGCTCATATATGTCTATGTTTGTATTTTTTGCCTCTCTTGTCTTGTTTTTTATGTTATAATTCTAACTTTTRTTTATGCCCTTCCTTATGCAATCCTGCTTATTGTTTTTGTGAAACATAAGAGGTATGCTGGGAAATTGCAAGTAAATATTTGAATTGTTTGTATTTTGTTTGTTAAACTGTTGAGTTTGGAAACACAAAGTTAAGCATACAAGGCTATCAATTTTATGTACCTACATATATATTTGGATATGTATTTATATTTTTTTTAAATCGGTATTTTGATTTTTTCTGGAAAGTTTTGATATGTTAACCAAACGGATTTATTACAGGTTTTATGTATGATTACATATATAAAACTGCAACAATAATAAATGGAAACGATACAACTCACTTTATCTTCCCGCAAGGGTTTTTTTGGGGGGATAATATGTGGAAATGTGTGTGCGAGTTTTATCGCCAATTCCTGTATTCCTCCTCTTCCTTCAGTCTTTAAGCTGCCTGGTTTCTTGTGCGTGTTGTTGTTGGT
>NW_017537541.1:23334-27418 GCF_001853355.1 Bactrocera latifrons | reverse complement strand
TATATTAAATTATCAAAGATAAGAAATATTTAACATGCCCATTAACTACAAATATTGCTTTTAAAATTGCATAAAGTAATGTTATCAATTTTGCATGAATTCACAAAAATTCGCAAAATCATATTCATATCAATTGATATGATAGCATGTAAACGTATAAAAATATAAGCCAAAAGGCAAACAGGCGCCTGTAAAAGAAATGTATATTTCAGAGCATAATTCTCATTGAATTCTCAGTTCTGTTCAATCATTTCTGTTAAAGTTTCTCCTGCCGAGCCAAAAGTGGTGAAATCCACTAATAGAAAATTCATGGCTCTGACAGTTCACACACTTGTCCGTAGTTGAACCTTCTCTATATTATACGTTCTCTGTTTATTGCACATTTACGCCAATTTAAGGTTTGAATATTGGATACTGTGATGGTAGCGCAATCTATCATATCCAATTTAAAACATTCCAAATTAGCAATTAATTACAAATGAAAAATTAATTTAAAACACATTTTCCAGTGGACCAAGTTGTGAATCTAAACCATTCCCAAATCTCCTTAAATAAACACAAAACATTTCATCAAGATCGGTCCAGCCGTTTAGGAGCAGTTCATTTACAAACATACGGTCAGAAGATTTTTATATATAAAAATATTGTCATTGGCTATTACTTCTTTCACAATATTTATTTCTTCATTTGATAAAAAAAAAAACAGTTTATCATATTGGCTTTTGACTAATGTATTGCGTATGCAATATTTAAAATTTCTTCCCTAATTATTTCTAATTTGTTTTTTAGTTCTAAAAATGCTTCAATTTCTAAACTTTTTTCATTTAGTATGTTTTTAATTATATTATTTGTTACCTCACTAACTTTGCTTMTTGTAAGTTCGTTAATTAATACCTGATTATTCTGCTGTTCGGCAGATGGAATTGATATCAAACCACCGTAAGTATCAACCGGAATTGAGCCATTTCGAATTCTTAGCGAATACGATATAAAATGTCTTCGGCAATGTCATTTTTGTTGGTTTTCCATAATTGACGCGGGTTTGAAGGCTGATATATCGCGAAAAGTGTGCGACCTTCAATTGCATTCGAAATAGTCATCGCATCGTATATCGTTTGATTCCAGTGATTATCATATTCCAGCAATTGTAGGTGCTGGCTTGCTTCTCCAAAACTTGCACACACCGTACAATTCACAGTACGCAATGACTCAAATGCAGTTGAATCACGTACATTAAGCAATAGCAATCGAAGGTTGAAGCGATCCTTTTTTTTTTGGTAGATTGTGGAAATTCGTTCTAATGCATTAGTTGATAACACACCTGGATGTCCATCTACTGGTCGGCCTTGCTTTCTGCGTAATTATTTCTTGGACGATGCATTCCAAGTATAATATCAAGGCAGTTCTGAATAGTGCAATGTCCTCGCAAACGGATCACTGACGAAAGTTAAGAAAAAACTCGTCAACGTTAATTTTGTTGCCGGCGGTGTTTCTACAGGCTGTACTGTATTCTGTGGTTGGGAATACAGTCTGCGGGAYGCGCAACAGTCGGAAATTGATCATGAATTACCAAAGTAAGTATCCTACCAAGTGCTTTATTGCAGTTCACAGACCGTATCGTTCAAGACAAATAAAAGCAATGTTGCTTTCTTCGGTGACGTACTTACAAGCGTATTTTATCGATTTCCAGTCTATCGTTTCCAGTTTGTGTTTCCGAAAGAAAAGCACGTGGATAGAGTTTCGTGCATTTATTGTCAGTCATACAAACGGAATTGGGGTTATGGTGTCCGCAAGGTCCATGAACCATATTGGTTTTCATCATTTCGTATAATTCTGGATATTTCTCTGCATCAGCAATTCCCGCAGAAATTATTTCATGAATTTGATTTGGTGGAACCACTATCCACCATCCGAAGAAGAATGTGTACGTGCAGAAAAGCTCTCTTTTGCCACTCAACAGAGTACATCTAGAATCTAACAGCACTACATATAGGTTTCTCCACTATAAAGTCCATCGATCATCGTCACTGTTGTTTGAAAAGTCGTGGTGTGTAATTCCACACGTATGTCATCGTATTCTGGAAGTACTCGGTCATGTGCCTCGGGCTGCCACTGTATGTTGAACTCAAAAAGAACGCCGACCGATATTAGCGCGACCTCTTCGTGGCATCGTAACAAATTTCAATCTGTAATTGATAACTTTGTGTGAAACATAAATAAAGATTTCACTGAATAATTTTCAATCATAGTTTTTTTTTGTTTTGAATAGCCGCAATAAAGAATGCAAAAGATAAATTTGAACGATTTAAATAATTAAAAATCAAAACAAAAAAATGAAAAAAAAATTTTGTATGAAAAAAGTTACTTTTTGGAATGGTCCAATTTTCCGACTTTTCCTTAGGAGAAGCATTCGGTTTTTTTATTTCTAAACATTGCCCGATCCACAGCGAAAAAACCTCTGAAAATGTCATCAAGATTGGTTCTGCCGTTCCCAAGCCGTTAATTCGTTTGTATGGCAAAAAGAAAAGGGCTGTTTTTAGGGGTTTTCGAACATTTAGAAAAAAGAATTGGCCAAATTGGTCCAGGCGTTCTTGAGTTATGCGCTTAGCAACACATTTTGCGATTAATTTTTATATATACGATTCAATATCTATTCTTTGTTTCTCAGCTAATTTTTCTAAGTTGCTTTGCCTTGTTCTTTCTCTGTCCTCGAGGGTAAGTGTAACATTTCTATGAAAAATAGGTCTACTGGTTTTTTAAGTGTAGTGGAATGAACTGAATGATTATATCAGATACTGTTCTTTCTAAGAGTTCTTCTAAATTTCTGTGTTTATACAGCGCACTATTTCGATTAATGTAGAGTGGAACCTTTCTAATTTTCCGTTAGCTTGGCGATTGTATGGAGGAGTAGTGTAAACCTATATTCTTTACTCATTTTTCATCATAAATTTAAAATAGGCTGAGTTTATAGATGGCTCATTGTCGATAACTATTATATTAATTTTGGTACTCCGAAGAAAAATATAATATCTCTTAAAGGTTTCCTGACGTCTTCTATTGCTCTGCTATTTAGACTTTTTGTTACAGCTTATTTTGTAAATTTGTCTAAAGCTGTCATTACTATTTTTCCTTCTGTTAAAAATATATCGATATGAACTGTGTGTCTTGGATTATTGGTAATGGAGTTTCTGAAATTTGCGGTTGGTTGGGATGTCTCTCGTACTTATTTTCTTAACAAACGGTGCAGTTGGCTATTATTCGTTTTATTTTATTTAATCAAGAGCATTCATCACTTTCTTTGTAAAATATGATCGGACGAAAGCATGCCCGACGATTAGAATTTAAGTGTGCTTTGCGCAATCCACAAAAAAGGAGACCCCACAAACTGCGCCAACCACCTGTGATAAGCCGTCTCAASATCGCCTATAAGGTTCTAACGAGCCTATTGTGTGAAACATTAAAGTCCACCGTTAAGATACTTATTGGACCTTGTCAGTGTGGCTTTAGAACTGAAAAATCAACAACTGACCAGATATTCCCTATCCGCCAAATCTTGGAAAAGACCCGTGAAAGGAGAATCGACAGACACCACCTCTTCCTCGATTTCAAAGCTGCTTTTGATTGCACAAAAAGAAGTTGCCTTAATGAAGAAATGTCTGAATTTGGTATCTCGTAAAACTAATACGGCTGTGAAAACTCACGGTGAGYAACACCAAAAGCTCCGTCAGGATTGGGAAAAACCTCTCCGAGCCGGTCGATATCAAACGCGGTTTCAGATAAGGCGACTCGTTTTCGTCTAACTTTTTCGACCTACTCTTGGAGAAAATAATTCGAGATGCAGAACTAATTAGACAACTAAACCAAAGCTTGCATTTTGAGTGGATTAGGCCGAATTAGTCCATGGCTCACTTTAAATCCCACGTATTCAGTTTTAAGAAAGGAACACGTTGTTACTTCAATTAAAGCGCGAAAACGCAGACGGAGCGTTTTTTAAACGGTAAAGTCGAAAATTCATAATGACCTCTGAGCATGAGTTATAATATTTAATAAATCAAACACGAATTTTATATTCTTATTAATATAT
>NW_017537541.1:0-16609 GCF_001853355.1 Bactrocera latifrons | reverse complement strand
TTAAATATAGAAGTGCCGGTATTCGATAGAAGCCGCTAGCCATATCGATACGTGAGAAATAGTTTGCCCTAACACAGTTTCTGGTAAGAAATTAAATTCAATGAGTACCTCGCGGCGACTGTGTTCGGTATCCATACAAAAACGATCACTACCATTCTACAACGTGCAACAACGTCTCTCATCAACTACAGATGGAGTCTTTACTTATGTATGCCCTATTGTTTTACAATATTGTTAAGTAATTTTCATTAAAATTTATCTGCAGCACTTTCCCTAACTCATAAATAGACAAGTCCGGATTCGAAGCAAAAAGGAAAGGATTCACTCACAGGCTTTCGGCGAGGCTATAGTGTAGATATTTTCGTTTCCGCTGTTCCGCATTTAAAGATGTGATTCATTGCACAGGGAACATCATATAATCGTTCCGCAATGGAGAAATTTTTAATAGCCACTTGGACTTCTGTGGCTCTATGTGGTTGATATGCATCCTCCTCCGTATTAAGCTTCTTTAACTCATGGACCTGCAGTTCTTGTTGGTGGCATAAACCCTGTGCAATAAACTGTTGTTGCCACATGTATCAACGCCACCGAAACTGCGAATTGCTCCAGTATTTAGCTTTCCTCTTGATTATGAGTGACGTAACAATTCGACTGTTATATTCTGAAAATCTCTCTCCAGATATAGGACGACCATTCCAAACGATCAGTAGAACCGCTGTAGTTGTCTCCACTCCCACTGCACTGTCGTCTAGCGCCTTACTTAACGCTTTCACAAGTGCGATGCCTTCGAGAGTATTTCCTATAAAMATTGGGTATACCATTGCACACCATGGAGAGACGTCCGTTTCGGCACAATCGGTATTAAACTTTGTCATAGCAACGTGGGCAGGCCTTGTGTCTTTCTATCGATCTTGATCATGCCTATTCCTTATTTTCCTTCAATGTACTTAGCGGTTCCTGTCTCTCTTGTCTCTCAGTTCGCGAAATACGATCAGACCTCACGCTATAACAATCTCTATATTTCTGCATCTTTGCTTATTTGCAATGTCTTTTTTGCGCTTTTGCAAGCCTAAAAACCAAAACATGCCACTCTGGCACATTTATTTTGCATTTTAACAGTTATGTATGCATTTTCAAACTGTTTAATTTAGTGTTTTGTATAACTTCAGTCTGTTGACTTTTGTTCAAAAGTTTTTAAAATACGAATATTGGTAAATTGTACTTTTTTAATTTAAAATTTGTTTAAGTGCATATCTTCTTCTTAATTGGCGTAGACGTATAGCCGAGTTAACAACAGCGCGCCAGTCGTTTCATGTCTTCGCTTTCAGAGCTGGAGTGTTTTCGTCCATTCGGACAACACGACCTAGCCAGCGTAGCCGCTGTCTTTTAATTCGCTGAACTATGTCAATGTCGTCATATATCTCGTACAGCTCATCGTTTAATCGAATGTGATAGTCGGTATGGCCAACGGACAAAGGACCATAAATCTTTCGCAGAACTTTTCTCTCGAAAACTCGCAACGTCGACTCATCAGTTGTTGTCATCGTCCAAGCCTCTGCGCCATGTAGCAGGACGCGTATTATGAGCGCCTTATAGAGTTTGGTTTTTGTTCGTCGAGAGAAGACTTTGCTTCTCAATTGCCTACTCAGTCCGAAGTAGCACCTTTTGGCAAAAGTTATCCTGCGCTGGGTTTCCAGGCTGACATTGTTGGTGGTGYCATTGAGTGCCAAGTCGCGAGTGCGACGTCTTTTTGTTTGATTTTCTCCAGAAGCAGGTTGAAGAAGTCGCACGATAGGGAGTCGCTTTGTCTGAAACCTCGTTTGGTATCGAACGGCTCGCAGAGGTCCTTCCCGATTCTGACGGAGCTTTTGGTGTTGCTCAACGTCAGTTTACACAGCCGTATTAGTTTTGCAGGGATACCAAATTCAGACATTTCTTTATTAAGGCAACTTCTTTTCGTGCAATCAAAAGCAGCTTTGAAATCGACGAAGAGGTGGTGTGTGTCGATTCTTCTTTTACGGTTTTTTCCCAAGATTTGGCGCATGGTGAATATCTGGTCGGTTGTTGATTTGCCAGGTCTAAGGCCATACTGATAAGGTCCAATCAGTTTGTTGACGGTGGGCTTTAATATTTCATACAATGCGCTCGATAGAACCTTATATGCGATGTTGAGGAGGCTAATCCCACGGTAGTTGCCGCAGATTGTTTAAGTCTGTTCTGGGCATCGGTGGCTAGATCACCTTTGGGGGTTCTACAAGAGTATGCTCCGATCTTGAAACCTTCTGTAAGCCGCCGCATTTTTTCGTAGAATTTTCGAGCATTACCCCTGTCGACCAGCTTATCAAGCTCTTCGTACTCACGCATTTCGGCCTCTTTCTCTTTCTGTCTGCAAATGCGTCTCGCTTCCCTCTTCAACTCTCGGTATCTATCCCATCCCGCGCGTGTTGTCGTCCATCGTATCGTTGCGAGGTAGGCAGCCTGTTTTCTCTTTGCTGCGACACGGCACTCCTCGTCGTAGCAGTTGATCTTTAGCATTTTCCGAAAACTAATGGTTCCGGTTGCAGCTGTACGTAAGGAGTTTGAAATGCCGTCCCACAGTTCCCTTATNGTCGTACCAGCTGTTCTTTTGCACTTTCCGAAAACCAATGAATTCGGTTGCAGCTGTACGTAAGGAGTTTGAAATACCGTCCCACAGTTCCCTTATACCGAGTTGTTGACGAGTGCTCTCAGAGAGCAGGAGTGCAAGCCGAGTAGAAAATCGTTCGGCTGTCTGTTGCGATTGCAGCTTCTCGACGTCGAACCTTCCATGTGTTTGATGGCGTGCGTGTTTTGCTGCACAGAGGCGGGTGCGAATCTTGGCTGCAACAAGATAGTGGTCCGAGTCGATGTTAGGACCTCGCAGTGCGCGCACATCTAAAACACTGGAGACGTGTCTTCCGTCTATCACAACATTACCGATCTGGTTGGTGGTTTTTCGAACAGCCAGGTAGCTTGATGAATCTTCTTATGCTGCAATCTAGTACTACAGATAACCATATTTCGGCCCCCGGCGAAGTCGATCAGCCTCAAGCCTTTGGGGATGTTTCGACGTGGAGGCTGAATCAACCGACCGTATTGCCAAAGATACCTTTTTCGCCCAYTCTGGCGTTAATGTCGCCARRAWCGATTTTGACATCGTGGCGGAGGCAGCTCTCATAAGTGCGCTCCAAGCACTCATAAAAGGCATCTTTGGTCACATCGTCCTTCTCATCCGTCGGAGCGTGGGCGCAAATCAGCGATATGTTGAAGAACCTCGCTTTGATGCGGATTGTGGCTAGACGTGCATTCACCGGAGTGAATGATAGTACTCGGCGACGGAGTCTCTCCCACCACGAATCCCACACCAAACTTGCGCTCKTTATATGTTCACGGTAGTAAATGCCACAAGGACCTACTCGTCTCTGTCCTTGTCCCGTCCATCGCATTTTTTGGACGGCGGTGATGTCAGCTTTTATTTTAACGAGGACATCAACCAGCTGGGCAGCGGCACCTTCCCAATTAAGGGACCGGACATTCCAAGTGCATGCCCTTAATTCGTGGTCCTTATTTCGTTTGCCATGGTCGTTATCAAAAGGGGTGTCTCTTATTCGAGGCTGGTTGTTCTTTTTCATTGGGGGTATTTTTTTACGTGGCGTGTCCCAAACTCAGCGCACAACTCTGTGCAGGGGATATTTCGCCTTCTCACTTTAGCTCCTCACTTKCGTAAACTTCTAAACATGACGCCATCCTCCAAAGTGCGTATAGTAGTTTATAAAAATATGTTATTTAAGTAATTATGTTTGAAAAAATTTTAAACTTCATTAAATAAAAATAAGTATTTTACTGTATCAAAATATTTATTGTAGTACTTAGTGTAGAAATAAATTTAAAAGTTACAATATTTTTTTAAGAAAATTGTAATTAGAACAGTATGTTACTTGTAGCTATCAAAAATAATTTGTTAAATTAGTAGAAAAATGGAGCTAAAGTAGTATTTGCATAAATGAAAAAAATATATACTTAAGGGTTTGGTTGTGAGGCGTGGGGTTTCGCTATTTGTATTTTTATTAGATATTTAATTTGGCACTAAAGAGTCATATGCAATATTTGGCTAAATTCGATAAAATTGTAAGAGTTCAGGATTACGGCGATGAAAATCGCACGAGTAGAATAGGTAATAGTGCGATGACTCTGATGGTTCAAGGTACTGGTGGATCACCTTGGTCTCACCTCCTCATATTTAATTGTCCGTGGTTCCTGTAAAGGGGATGTAGTAAAAAAATTTTTTTTTTTGAGGTTACAAAAGGCAGATCTTAATCGATTCCATTTTGTTTGTGATACGGGTTCTAACTTCCCTAATTTAGTTAAAGACTTTAGTGTTCACGCAGAGCGCCCATACGTTATCGTAGCGCACTTGTGAGATAATTTTTAATGATTGTCCGCACCTTTTAAAAAACACTAGAAATTTTCTCGAAAATTGTAAAAATTAAGCAAATTTTATATTCCGTGCGAAAGGTTACCTTATCGGTATCAGTCAAAATCAGTCTCGTTGCATATGTAACCGGCCCCAAATTAATTTGGTCATAAACTTTTATCCAACCATCCAACACCATCGTTTTTTTATTGTCTGTTTTTTAGATCTTTCATTTTAGTGGATTCAATTTTTGGTTCCAAACGCCCAAGTATTCTAAACCGTTGAGATGCCCACTGCTTTTCACGCTCTCGCTCAAAAAAGAATAACTTAAAAACATCGCTTCAGGAGGAAACCAGGGATTCAGTGCATTTTTTTACCAAAATCAGGGAATTTTCACCAAAACCAGGGAATCAGTGCCGAAGGTGAAAAGCAGGGAATTCCCTGACAAATCAAGGAATGTGGTAACCCCACATGTAGTGCACTTTTATTGCAAACTTTCAAAATCTCATCCGCTGTGCACCGAAACTTTCAGATGCTTATATTTCGCTTAATAGTTAATAAATAAAATTTGTGTCAAACTTGTTAGTCAAGATTTCAGTGACACAGTCTTTTCCGGAAAGTTATCCATTTATAGTTCTGGTCATTTGTCTTGTCCTTCGCCCAGTTTTAATAATACGGCGGAATATATTTTATTAACAAATTATTCGATATATAAAATCTAATTGTAGCAAATGTGAAGCTATTTTGCCTAGCAAAAAAAAGAAATGTTTCGGTAACAACRAACAGTTACAATTTTTTTACGAAGCTTTGAAACTGTTAAAGAAGTTAGGGTTAACGATGATATCGCGCCTGACATAACTTCATATTTCAACTAAGCTAAGCGTAAGAGTATTAATACAAGTAATTTAAAACGGTTGTGGCGATTTTTGATACGCCCAACTTTTCAACATCTACAGACGAGACGGCTATGTCAGGATAATCTTGAAAATTATTTCGGGCAAATAAGGAGGGACGGATAGATGGAGTCATGCATAGAAGTTCACGCAAGTGAGGAAAGTTCTCTGATTGATATTCACTTGGGAGAGGCCAGAAACGATTATTTTACATATGGCTCGAGTAGCTCACGACTTTCGGTTTTTGACCAAGTCTCCTCTGGCTAGCCAGAAAACATCCATTTGAAGGTACGCAAAAGTGAGAAAGCGAAACATTCTTCCCCAATGTTGTAGTCTCGGGTGAGAGACCTCCCTCTTGATGATGACCACTGCAAACCCTTTAACCCTCCTAAACATCGCGAATAGGGTTCTATCTAGCGTATTGTGTGAAATATTAAAGCCCACCGTCAACAAACTGATTGGACCTTATCAATGTGGTTTTACACCTGACAAATCAACAACTGAGCAGATATTCACCATGCGCCAAATCTTGTAAAAGACGCGTGAAAAGAATCGACCACCTCTTCGTCGATTTCAAGGCTGCCTTTGAAATCACGCAAAAAATGGCTTTATTGCGCGATGTTTGAATTTGGGATCCCCGCAAAACTAATACGGCTGTTTAAACTCACGTTTAACAACACCAAAAGCTCCGCCACGATCGAAAAGGTCCTCTCTGAGCCGTTTGATACCAAACGAGATTTCAGACAAAGCGACTCTTTTTCGTGTGACTGCTTCACTCTACTTCGGGAGAAAATAATTCGAGCTGCAGAACTATATGGTCAGTTACAATCAAAACAACCGTGTGGTTAGTTCACCTTTCTCCGGAGTGGAGAAGAATAAGTCGACCTTACGTGTTGTCGTGAAAATGGTTGTGCCAAAGAGGTGCTTTGCGCGTTGTCCACTGCGAATATTGCATTTGATGGAACGATGAGATATATAATGACATTGGCATAGTCCCTCCACTCAGTTGGAAAGACCAAGTGGAAATGGACCTGGTCTCGCTTGGAATCTGATATTGGCGCCACATTGCGAAAAGAGAAACAACTGGCGCGCTGTTATTAACTACCCTATAACGGCATAAGCGATTTCTCTGGAGAAAACGATGAATGCCAATTTAGCATTACATATGTATATATTAGGATTCGAATATTTTAATCGGAACGTGAGTACACCTCATTTTAAGACAAAAAATGTTGTGTTTCGCATATGTAGGATTTAAAAATAAAAGCTTTAAAATTGACAAATACATATAATATTTTCGAGATAATTTTGATTCCTAATTTTTCTCTGACTTCTTGTTTCTTCTCTTTAATAGTTTTTTATTATTTGAAAGTGGGGTCTGGCAAACTTTGGCATTATAATGAATATATAATATAAGTAGTTATCGTTATTTTTTGTATTCTTTAGTGTTCTATCCAATGCCTCAAACGAATGTTTGTGTATTTTACATGGTTCAGCACCATAGACGATTGTTTTTTTATGTTGCACACTGCATCTGGATTATTTTGAATATTCAACGGCAACTTAAAGACTGTTAGCTAAATTCGCAATAGCAATGCAATGATCCTCCCCCCGCAAAATCTAACCTTCTCCGAACTCAAGACTCTTCCACGGAACCACCACAAGGTATTCCTTAATGGCAGTGACAATACATTTTACGTTTCCTCTGTAACACGGAAGGGCTTACGCCTATTCTACTGTAGGTATCTTACCATTGTCGTGATGGAAGTTGCCGCTTCATTTTCCACTTCTCAGAAGACTGACACATAAGTGCAGTCAAACACTCCACCGTTAAACTACCCCCTAGTGCTCTTTTCAACTTTTCGCTTATTTTTAGAAACCGAGGACAATGGAAGAACACGTGTTCAGAGTCTTCTATTGACTTACAGATCAAACAATACCGACTGACGTAATTTTGGACCCATGTACGGATGTCGAGTATAAGTCTATGGGTTCATCCTCCTTTAGTTGAGGTTTACCACCGTTACTGCCTTGTAGTTATGCTCTTCTTTCTCTCTTCTCTCTTTTTGATTTCTGTAATTGGCCCTAATTTTTCATATAATATCGTGAACTCGTCTCCCTGGTTGTCTATGGGTGGCATACTATCATCTAGTACTTCAGCTACTTTGCTGGAAATAGTTCGGAAGGCACTTGTTACTCTCATTGCTGTGAGTCTATGTACCGCATTTATTGGTCTGCTTATATGTTTAGTGCCTGTATCCATACTGGAGCTCATCGCTTTCGCGATTAGAAGTCGATGGCTGGAACGCACACTGCCTATATTTGTCATCATTTTTGATAAGAGACTATAAATCTTATTCGCTTTATTTGCTATGTTTGCCAAGTGCTGCTTGAATTTAAGTTTGGGGTCCAAAATTACTCCTAAATACTTCAACTGTGTAATCAAGCACTCTTCTATAGTGAGAGTTATTTTTTCCTCAATTATCCTGGTGCTTATGAGCAATACCTCTGTTTTGTGCTCATCCAGTTCCAAACTCATGGAAAAATCATTGGCGCAGACCATTTATGCATTCATTACATTTATTTTGGAGGTCACCAAGTTGTTTAGCTACTGCTAGCGCCATAAGATTCCTTCTCGTTCCTACTCCGTGTTGTTTGCTGGATGAGACGTGACAGCGGTAGACATAGAAATTCAGAGTTGTATGAATTTTTTAATGCTGTATCTTAATAAACATTAATAGGATATTAGAAATTAAGATTTAATAAACATTAAAAAAAATTACGGTGTTGTCCGATACTCAGACCTACCCAATATGCATAAAAAATTTCATGAAATCGGTCAGGATTTTTCCGTACCGATTTTCTTCCGCCGCGACTCGACTTCGGATTCCTAGCTAACGAACGAGTCAGTTGTCTCCGAGCACCTGGAAAGGTCGCTGATACAGACCATGAAAAACGATACTAATTGTCCTTTTGATATCAAAGACATCGTCCACAATGAATTTGTTCCTTTTGGGCAAACCGTCAACGCCAAGATTTACGTCCCCAAAAGACTCAAACAAAGGGTCAATCGGGTCCGATAGGACATCGCAGCCGATTGGAAGCTGCACCACGACAATGCTCCGGTGTGAGCCTTTCCTGGGAACAGCTACCTAACCAAAGCTGGCATTCCAACGCTTCCGCAGCTGCCTTACAGCCCTCATGTTGCTCCTCCGGACTCTTTTTTTGTTTCCTTGCCGATGAATATCAAGCATTTTGAGACGACAGACGGGTTCCAAGCAGCRCGCTGTTCGGCTCTCAAGGCTGTTCCGGAGAATAACTTCCGCGCTGGCAGTATCGACCAGATTTTATCCATTTTTCATAATACCGCATACTATTAACACGCCACATACTAAAAAAGTAATCATAAAAGTAAAGTCAGCCGGATGTTCGACAATCTTAATGTTAGTTATGTACGGGGTAAGCCAAGTTTTCGCTCAAATTTATTTAAGTATTTCATGCACAAACACCCTAGGTCATTTAATAATATAACTGCGCTATGGCCGATATATGCGGTACAAAGTCACCCGGAAATTCGAAAGTCTTTATTATAGGTATATGGATCATATCGCAATTTTTACTCAAGTTACAGCTTGCATGGATGGACGGACGGACAGACAGACAGTCAACCGATTTCACTTATTCTGGTCCCCCTGATCATTTATATATACATAACCTTATATCACTCTCGATTATAATTAGGTGATACGTGCAACCGATAGGTGAGCAAAACTATGTACAGTACTCTGTAGCAACTGGTTGCAACGGTATAAAAAAAATAAGCGACACTATCATTGAAGTCTTCACTGCAAAACTTCTCAACCTCTAAAAGTCCCGAAAATTATTTGAGAAGAAAAAGAGAGAGGGAGAGTGACAGCTTAATATGCATTCTATTTTCATGTTCACCGATTCAAAATAATTCTGAATCGGTATTAGAAATCGAAAAAGAAATTCTTGGATATTTCTGGACACGTCTCCATGCTGCGTAGGACGCAATCGTAGAATCTGACGAACCAGATCTACGGGAAAATTTTGAATACTTGGCTTGCTAAAAATACGAAAACTGCTTAGACGAGTACGAGGAAACGAGAGCTTTGATCTCCGATCAATTGAGATTAGTTAAAGCAATTGCACCCACTCCACAACGAGAGTACAGCTGTCACAAATTCAAACCCAAGAGGCTAGTTCTGAAATTTTTTATGGTGGTTATGAACTATGGCCATCTTTCCGGGACATGTTCACGGTCGTCAACATAAACGACCAAAAATTATCAAGTGCACAAAAGTATCACAAAATTATATCACCTCCGATACAAAACAAAAAGGTCAAGCTTATTCTTCTTCTTTACTTGCGTAAAAACCGTTTACGCGGTTATAGCCTAGTTAACAACAGTGCGCCAGTCGTTTTTTTTTCGCAAGGTGGCGCCAATTTGAGATCCAAAGCGATGCCAGGTCCCACCAACAGAATGGATGTCTTCCTCTTCCTCTGCTTTCAAAGGCGAGTACTGCGTCGAATACTTTCAGAAGTGGACTGCTTTCGTGCATTCGGACAACATGACCTAGCCAGCGTAGCCGCTGTCTTTTAATTCGCTGAACTATGTCAATGTCGTCATATATCTCGTACAGCTCATCGTTTCATCGAATGCGAAATTCGCCGTGGCCAACACGCAAGAGACCATAAATCTTTCGCAGAACTTTTCTCTGGAAAACCCGCAACGTCGAGTCATCAGTTGTTGCCATCGTCCAAGCCTCTGCACTATATAGCAGGACGGGAATAATGAGTGACTTATAGAGTTTGGCTTTTATTTGTCGAGGCTTTACTTCTCAATTGCTTACTCAGTCCGAAATAGCACCTGTTGGCAGGGACAATCCTGCATTGGATTTCYAGGCTGACAATGTTGGTGGTGTTTACGCTGGTTCCAAGATAGACGAAATTATCTACAACTTCAAAGTTATGACTGTCAACAGTGACGTGTTTGTTTGAAGTTAGGAGATATTTCGTCTTGCCCTCGTTCACGCACCCACCCATTTGCTTTGCTTCCGACACCACCCTAAGCCAAGGTGTCGAGGTACCTATGCCGATGGCTGAATGGTCAGCGGGCGGTAACGAATAGCTGATCGCTAACGGTCCCCTCTGATTTTCATGCGAGGTCGGAGGTAATTCTCTGCGCATACCGTCTCTGCGGACGAGTGTCCAACCCTATCCGGCCTACTCATGAAACCAGAGCATGAATAAACAAAAAAAGAACTATAACAACTACAACCAACTTGACGACAAGCGCTACGATTACTGGAGCAACTACGACATATTGGAATCCAATATTGGATGAGGACAATCTACTCGCATCCAACCAGGAGACGACTAAGAGTACTACCGGACTTACTAGCCAGAGTACACCGATAGCAACAGCGCCTCAACTTCCTGAAAAGGAAGCAGTCCGAACCTCAAGACGATTGCACAAAACTGAGCACTTCTAAAAAAGGGAATCGCTCACTCATCGAATCGCAAGCCAAAAAACCCAGGCAGAGTGAACTGACAATTGCGTGATAGCCATTATTGACGTCAATGCCTCCTTACCAAGCACAATGCAGGAAAGATGCGTGGAGATCGAAGTCAGATTGTCAGGTATGGTGTTAAGTCTCGCGCTCGCATTTGGCTACCTCCGCAGAGAAGCCAGGCGCAAAACTCCTCATATGCATCAAGCTGCAAACTAAGTCTATGTATACCAAGCATAGATGAGTGCCAACTAGTAGAGAACGAGAAACCGAAAAAACACAGCAGACCAATTCCAGTGGCCATATGCGCTGTGTCGACAGGGGCTCTTACGAAAGTTGACAACCAAATATGCTTCAGTATTCACAAAGCAGCTGGCGAAGACGACACGGAAGAGGTCGACGACGCCAGCCAATTTCTAAGGACCGTGAACATCGAAGAGAAACAAAATGAAAAATTGTCTTAGATGTGTGCAAATAAACCTGTAGCACTACAGCGAATCTGACAGCCCTCATAAATGAGAGGGGCATCGACATCAGCCTTATGTAAAAACCCTAGGTTAATGAAGACACCATTAAAGGGCTAAACAGCAGCAATTAAAAAAATGTTTACACACGTAACGAAAGTAAATCATGGGCCTRTATTCTTATCAATAAAAGGATAAACGCATTCCTTTGTCCAGATTACAGCATAGCAGATATCACGGTGGTAAAGATGGAGCAAAAGAAAAACCATTTCTTTTTGTCTCAGACTACACGACACATGACGTGGAATACAATATACAAGTATTTTAAATACCAATCAAAGTAAATTCAATAAGGGCGATAGGCTGATTTTTTCGTCCTTGGGAGGAAGTATTGGACCACATGATGTCAACAGACACATCGTAACGAAGCTTTTTGCTGCCCCGGTTTCTTATAACTTGCTGAGGTATATTCGACGTGTTCAGGGTTCGTTACAATAAATTTGTAAACATTGGGTCTCTCTACGAATCGTACTTTATTTAGCTCTATCTTATAATTTTACTTATAGTTACAAATATCGGCCCCGCGTTGTAATGTCATCGCCCGAGAAAAGTGCTTTGCCAGGGTAACGGTTTAGTGCGGTCCGTTCGGGCAATACTGTTTCCCTCTCCGCTGCGCTCCTGGGTCCTAGATGACGTGCTTCACTCTGCTACAACGACCACGACCGGCTATTTCTGCTGGCGCTCGTTAAAGATTGAGTTGGTCAGAGAATCAATTCACTACCAGGATCACACTTAACAGACGGCATTCACAAGTCAGGGGTCGAATCGTTACATCCGTGAACGTATTACTCTTCACGTAAAAGCCTGTTTTATTATGACATACGTGATCGTAATGCTTCTATCGTATTCTGGCATGATGACATACGTGAACGAGTATATAAACGTATCCAAACCACCAATCGTAATAGACAAATTTATAGAAATGTGAGCAAATTTTTTTTTAATCTTATATTTTTTTTAATTTTTAGTAATAAAGAACATAAATAAGAAACCAATGAATGGAACATCTCATTAAAAATTAAAAAATATATATATTTAATTGACATTAAAAATAGAATTATTTACAAGGTAAAGGACATATACATTTTTGAATTAAATTTATTGAGGAATTCTATATTTGGTCTCTTATCATTTGGTCGATTGCGGTGAGGCAGTTCGCTACCCCGTTGTTCATTTCTTATGTGTGATAAGAATCGCAAAGTTGAGGGTCGTAACGTATTATAATTTAATGCAGATGTTATGTAATGCCTCACGAGCGTTAGCAAATCTTACACTTTTGTTGGGTGATACCTTCCTCTCTTGGCATATCTCAAAATTCTGCACCGTATTTTTAAGATTCCAATGCTTTTTTCAACGATACCTCTACAAAGAACATTTTTTTTTATGAGGTTTCATAATTTGTTCTTTGTTTTTTATACCTACGCTATTGCAACGATCTCCCAGCTATCTCCGCACTATTTTTTATTCCCATCACTTTCTCTAGAGCTCAAATAAAAAAACAAAGTTGGATCCATTTAATTAGCTTTTGTGAATTGTTTATTGAAAATTTCGCAACAGTTTTCTAACAGTTGCATATCTATTGTGACCTAAAAATACGATCCGAAGCAATGTGGAATTTAAAAGCTATTGTGAATTGAAAATACATTGTGATCCGTTTGCTATCGTTTGTCATAATGCCAATCACGGCATACGATTAATGTATCACGTAATTTTCTTTCGTATATGTGCCGATCCGTGCCAAGACTAGCTAGAGGATAAACTCACTGTGTGGTCTGATGCTGTACGCTGTTACAGTCCCATGCCGATTGCCTGATCATCGACCATTTAGGATGGCTTCTTGTGTTCCTAGAAGTGGTGTGGTTTTCCAGTTGTGTTGTGAACAATAGGGCGTGTCTTTGTGGGTTGTATGGACTAAATTCTGTATAGATATTTAGTTCGCCCACTCACCGGTGGTGGTGGTGACATAGTGCGATGTGGCGGGTATGTTGGCCGCGTAACGTTGGAATCGTAGTTCGCTGTCGCTATCTGTGTTCGTCGTGTTAAGAGTCGCGTCACTGCATGCATGCGTCTGCGCGTGCTGATCCAGTACTTCTAGTGCCTGGGGTGGTCTATGCCTCCAGAGGCTGTGTCCTCGGGAACTTTCTGTTCTCCTCTTCCATCCGTTCAGGGAATCGCTTCATACTTCTATTCGTCTTTGTATAAAAATCGCTCTGGATGTATTGTCTTGCTAACGGCTTGCGGTCGAATGAATTTGATCTACTCGTTTGGTCAGTGGCGATGCTCGTTTAAAAAAAAGGATATATATATACGGTGACAAGGAGAAAACAGTGAACATCAGCGAATTGAAGATGTGCAAAACTGCCGCAGCAGTGTAATATCTGTCTCTTATACACATCTAGATGTGTATAAGATCAGCGAATTGAAGATGTGCAAAACTGCCGCAGCAGTGTAATATATATATATATATATATATATATTAGATCTTTCGAACATGTATGATCACTTGTGAAATGTATCTGAGAATTTTATCATCATCGCACTTCGTGGTTAACTTTGCAGTGAAACCGTCCGCGGCTATAAAGAGATGATGTCCCGATGACACGGGATTGATCCGCCAACGCTCTCTCCATATTTTTCCGAACGATTCTGAAGGCTTCTTGCATCCTTTTGTACTTTTCTTCAGACGTTGTGGGCATCATTCCTGCACCGATATTAACTTCGTCGAAGAGACCCTTTTCAGTCGCGGTTCTCGTCCTTGTACGAGGAATGACAGGCTCTATTCCGTGGAGGCCGAGATGATGGAATTTAGTGCGAGCTCGATCTCTGGGAGAAAATCATCCCATTGCTGGTGTCGTGATCTGCTGAGATGTGCGATAATTCGTTTCATCGTACGGTTTACTCGTTCCGTGGGACTCTCTTGAAGGGTATAAGATGCGGTGAATTGCTGGCATACCCCTAATTCCTTTAGGTGGTGTTGCCATGGTATACTAGTGAACTGAACACCATTGTCCGAAATAAGGACAATGGTTTGCACCATTTCTGCAGTGGTCGAAAAACAACATGTATATTGCAGTAAGGGTCCGATTAAGTCGGTGCAAACTGTGACGATTATGTCGTTAAGGTTGAACGAGGGCATGCAGTTTTATCTCAAGGCCAGAGTACCTTCTGGAACGTCGCAGTAAGCCGAATGGCAATACGCGCCATTGGAATAGGCCGCGCCTAGGTACGGTGAAGGCTGTATATGAGCGGGTGCCTTGCTCCAAAGATATCTGTAGAGCAGATAATCGAAGTGGCTATTTCGAAAAATCATTTCCAGTCACTCCTCCTAATTAAGCCCATCGTGTCTCAATAAATCCAGCATAGCCAGAACGTAGTCCTTGTCTCTTCGTTGCCGTATGTTATCTTCGAGGCGTTCGAAGTAACGTGCTAGTAAGAGGAAACGCAGAAAATCCTTTTTGAAAGTGGTTCAACTCTCCCAATGTTTGTTATTGTTGCTGAGCGGTACTGCACAGCAATTCGGACATGATTTTTGAAAAAATGTCAACGTTTATCATATGTATATACTTCGGAGAGCTCTTCAAATCGCTCAACGAACGCTAATAGGTCTTGGACACCGTCGTATTTCACGGACCACTTCTTCACCTGATCGATGTTTGATCTGGTAGGAACGTTGTCTTCTGATCCCCTAAGTCTCGTGAAGCGATCTCACTTGTTCTGTATGCAGCCTCCATTTCTTAAACTTTTCCTTTATTTCGGGGTCTTCGTGCGCCTTAGCTGCCAGTGTAGTTATGCGCTTAAGAATATCCCGCGTGGTGCCTCTGCGGTGTACTCCCAGACTATGCGCGAATGAGATTAGCTGCTCGTTGGACACGTTGTCTAAGCACATGAGATCTTGCCAGGGTAACGGTTAGGGGTGGCCCGTTGGAGCAATACCGTTTCCCGCTCCGCTGCGCTCCTGGATGCTAGATAACATGCTTCACTCTGCTACAACGATCACAACCGGCTATTTCTGCCAGCGCCCGTGTAGACTTGGATAACAATGTTCTGCTGTGGGGCGCCACTCCTGTGCTACGACGACCGCGCCCAGCTATTTCTGCCGACTCTCGTGTAAGTTTCGATGACAATATCCAGACGATATCCTGGCGTATGCGTTGACTGTGCCCAAAAAATAATGTGACATTGTATTTATTTTGAAAATTCTTTATTTATTCTACCAAATCAATTTCATCCCCTTCGAAACACTGGTTGTAGTCACTTTCCGGGATGGCCTTCAGTTCCGTTTTCGCTGAGGCTTGAATATCGTATAAAAACGGTGTCCCGGATCGGTCTTTTGAGCTGGTGAACAGCCAGAAGTCGCACGGCATCAGATAAGGCGAATACGGTGGTAGCGGAACGATATGGGTTGAGTTTTTGGCGAAATGATCATTTAATGAAAATTCTTTTCTGAAATTTCGACATCGCAAAAAACGAAAAACTCACTTTTAGCAGATCACAAAATGACACGTATCTCAAACACTAATGAATATTTTGACATGACATTTGACATAAATGTGACTGACAGTAGTACCAACCTGAAAAATAATAATTTTCCAAATCCTTCGACGCGCGCAGTTTAAATTAATATGCCACCTTATTTTTTGGGCACAACAGTTTGCTACTAGAATGGCGTGTGTAGCTAGCAGTGGCGTGGTTTTACCGCTGCGTATGCATGCTTGATCATTTTTCGTCTGCTTGTCTATTTTTTCCGTCTTATTGTGTTTTTGGAAGTGTCGTGATTTTCCCCTTGTGTTGTGAACAATAGGGAATGTAGGTTGTGTGGACTAAATTCTGCATAGTCATTCAGTTCTCAAACATATATTGTCGTTTTAGTTGACTGGAGGGTGCYCAGAGCGATTTTACTAGAATAGCAACAAATGGTTTTGAAAAGGGAGGCAGTAGTAATATAGGTAATATGGTTAGAGCATTTGCGCACTTCACTCTTTTCACCTTTGTTTTTAGACACTTACCGCTTTCACTTTTCTTTTAAATGAAACCACTCGATTACGTTATAATACTTTCAATCTTTAATTACATTTTTTAATTTGTTTACAAATTTGAGCTATTAAATTATTTTGAATAAGATTTTAAGCAATATTTCCGAAACTGCAAAATATGTGCGGATGATTGAAGGAGGATGGGGTCATGTGTAGAAGTTCACGCCAGTGAGGAAAGTCTCTGATCGCCATT
>NW_017537540.1:83111-88716 GCF_001853355.1 Bactrocera latifrons | reverse complement strand
TTTTCTACTAACTTCTTTTCTTGGGATTAATGTTTTGATTTTACTCCTCAAGATTTCAATTTCATTAGATAGGGTGTAGTAATGTAGATGTGAATATGTTTGCGAGATTTTTGTTATATTATTTAGTATGTAAAGAATTTCACGATGGTCAATTATGTGAATTACGAGGTCAGATGATGTAACAATCTGTTTAGTGCTGGTGATAATTTCTGCGTATCCATTGTCGGTATGTATTTGATGTACTTCCAGTGTGGTTGCATTACTAATTATTACAATTGCTATCATCAATGTTATTTTGACACATGTCTGTGAGACCGACGAAACAGTTTTTCGTAAATATTTTTTTTTTCCAAGAACTTTGACAGCTCGGGCGTTCTGCTAGCTGCATGATTTGGGGCCCGCTTTAGGATAGTACGTGGCACACAGTCGAGCGAACAGGACGTGTAGGTCTACTACGGTCTGATTGGTCTGTGACACCGACGCGGGTATACGATCAACTTTTTACGTAAATCATATTTTCTTTATTATGAGTAATAATTTGTTATTTATTTGATTTTATGTATTTATTTGAATTGCATTTTATTTGTTCACAACTACTGTAACGATTTATGATATTTTTAGTTTATAAATAATTAAAAAATGAATGATGAACGTATTCGATTGTTGTTGGGAGAGGAAAGTTCAGACTCCAATTACAACGATGAATTTGATAGCGAAGTTGAAGATGGTAGTCCACCCCAAGAAGAAACACGTGATTTTGAGGATGAAATTCAGTCTTCTGACAGAGAGGATGATTCTCAAACAGAGCCAGAAAATAATAAAATTAACAGAGATTATTACATCGGAAAACACAAGCGTACACGGTGGAATAAAACTCCTGGATCAAGTCAGGTTAGGCGCCATATGAGGAATCTCGTGACAAAACTTCCAGGTCTTAAGGGTGAAGCTAGAAACACGAAAGAGCCGCTAGAAATATGGAGGTTATTTTTCTCGGAAAGTGTTTGTATTCGGATTGTTCGGTGCACAAATAAAGAAATAAMSCGCCTAAAAGATAAGTTTTCACGAGAAAGGGACTGCGTAGAGACCGATCCAATAGAAATTGAAGCGCTTTTGGGTATCTTACTCTTTGCAGGAGTCAGAAGAAATAGTCGAATAAATGGCAAAGATTTGTTCAAAACTGACGGGTCTTCCCCGGAAATATTTCGACTAGCTATGAGCTGGAACAGATTCTATTTATTACTACGGTGCCTCCGGTTTGATGATAAGGATACTCGTGTAAAACACGCAGCAGTGGATAAACTTGCTCCCATCAGAGAGCTGTTTGAAGAAGTAGAATCTTTCAAAAAATATTACAGCTTGTCACAGTTTGTAACAATCGACGAAAAGTTGGAAGCTTTTATAGGTCGCTGCGCTTTTAGGCAATATATCCCATCAAAGCCTAACAAATATGGAATTAAAATCTATGCTTTGACAGACGCTAAAATGTTTTATACACAAAACATGGAAGTATAGGGGAATGTTGGGCCACGTTTTGATTTCGGTTAAAAAGTCACATAAAAGTTATTTTTTGTGAAAATTCCAAAGCATGGATTTGTTGTGCGAGTCGTAACCTTCCTTTTGATAACATTGGTTTGATAAAATTCTACAAAAATTTAGAAGTTATAGCCATTGGCGCAAAAAACCTGATTTTGCGATTTTGAAAAAAGGTCGGGCCAGTCTGTAAATCGATTAAAACATGATTGTTACCGATGAAAAATGTTATTTATCAATTGAAATGAAAGAGAGATTCATAAATAATAAGAAAAATAGGAATTGGCGAAAAAAATTATTCCGACTCGCAGTGGATGCAGGTGTAAGTGTTCGGGTTCGGTCCGGCACATTTCAAGTGAACCCCTCGATCACAAACGATGCAATGGGCCGTGTTTTCACGATTCTCGTGCTTCGGCATCTTTTTCTTGCAAATCGTGCAAAAATCGAAGTCCTCTTCGATATCGGTTTCGGTCGGAGACGGGCTTCTCTTCCGTGGCGTCTTCGATTTGCCACGGCCTTTTTGCTTCTTGGCTGCTGGTTCATCGGCTGCCTTCGTCAATTTTTGCCGCTTTTTTCGGCCTTGCCACGCAGATCTGTGACAACCTCAGGCGATGTCAAAATCGTTGACTCCATTGTCTTGCGGCCACGTTTTGATTTCGGCCTGTTGATTGTCGTTCCATGCATCCGGATACAACGCCCCAACTTAACGAGCAAATTCATACGCGAGCTTACGAATCTCCATCAAACTAATTCCATAGTTGATGTCGCTGGCCTGGAGAATGTAGCTTATCAGCGCCTTCTCGATGTTGAAGATCTGAAATAAAAACAAAAAATTATTTATTATTCGATGAAAGAAATAGAAAGAAACCAGCAGAACTCACTGTTTTTGTGCCCATCGTCGTGCTTTCAGCCAGCAAATTCTTCATTACATCGGCATTGGCAGTAGTAACGTCGATGCTCGCACCATCAAATRCTGCAATATAACGCATCAGGTTGGTCCTCGGAATTTTGTGTGCCGTCGCAGATTGTCGAACGCTGCTGTGATGTATTTTCACCGACTTGATCGCCTCCAAAATGTTGTCGAAATCAATAATTTTCTCTTGTTTGGGATAGTACCGCGGCATAATGGCTAAAAAAATTTTTTCGGAGCACGAAACTATCAGGAAATGTTGAAAAACTATTGTGTTGTTGAAATTCTGCTCGAAAAATCACTTATACACGTCAAATATATGAAGCTAGCATGTCAAATGTAAAAAACTATTCCGACATTCCCCGTAATAAGTGCCCCGAGATGCCCCAAACGCTCATATTTGCAAAATGGCGGTTGATAATGAACACAATGTAAATTCGTGCAAAATTTCTTTTTTGTGTGTCGAAGGCTAAAGGCTCAACTAATATTATGAACATATTTACCTGGATGAATTTATTGGAAAATGTGAAAAAAATCAACTGTACACGGAGTTGAAAAAAAACTTTCGGAGTGTCGAATTTCTTTTTGTTGTCGCAGAGAGGTTATAACACGTGTTCACAGCTCGAGTGCTATATAGAAACTGAGCTTAGTATGAGACAAGCCGATGACAGTTGGTTGCAGCTGTCAACCTATACTACGGAAAAAAATATCGCGCTGGCCCGGGATTCCCCACCTTCCCCTACGTAGGAAAATAACCTGAAGGTCCTTATAAAATTGATAACTTGGCTTTAGAAGTAGTTTTGCGTCTGTGTGAATGTATTCGAAACACTGGTCTTAACATCACGTGTGATAATTTTTTCACAAGCATTCCGCTGCTGGATAAGCTCGATCACGAATATAAGTTGAGCCTGATTGGAACTGTGCGGAAAAATAAAAAAGAGCTACCCAAACAGTTTTCTGAATTACGAGGTCGAGCTGAAAAATCCAGTGTATTTGGACATCGCGCCAAATACACTGCAGCCTTGTATCGTACATACCTAAAAAAGGCAAAAATGTCTTACTTTTGTCGAGCATGCACGATGATGAAAATATTGATCAAGAGACAGGCAAACCACAGATCATCATGGACTATAATGCGACTAAAGGTGGAGTCGATACGGTCGACAAAATGTGTGAGACGTATAAAGCAGCTCGAGGCACAAATAGGTGGCCTATGGTAATATTTTATAGTTTGATGAACGTGGCAGGAATAAATTCGTTTGCTTTATATCTTATGAATAAAGCTAACAAAAAGATTAGCCGCAGAACGTTTTTGGAAACACTATCTTACGACTTGCTAAATCCTCACCTCAGGCGACGAGCTCTCACTCTTTCTCAAATTAGATGGCCCTGCATCTGCAGGTGCATCTAACAACAATAAAATTGGCCGATGTGGATATTGCGCATCAAAGAAAAATAGAAAAACGCGGTACAACTGCGCTGCTTGTACCAAATATTTTTGTTTAGAGCATGCTGTTATGGTATGTACTGCTTTGAAAACTTTAATATTTAACTAAATTTATGTTACAATGGTCTCAAGATATGTGATTTTTAAGAATTAAAAGATATTTTTTGTTTGTTTTCAGAATAAAAACTTCTATGTTTGTTTTACCTAGACTATAAGAAAAAATGTGACTTTTTTAGGCAGTTTTGGAAAGACTGACAGTCATTAAAGTAATATATAATTTACGCTATCAACTGTTTTTTTTTTATGTTTTTTTACATCATGTAGTTCCTATAAAATAAAAAAAATATAAACGGTTTTATAGAAAAATAAAAAGGTAAGAGGAGTCAAAGTCTCGATCTGTCACACCGTGCACGGGTATAGGTGCTAAAACATTTGGCGCGGGTATAGTAAGGTTAAATGAAGTTTTCTATATCTTGGTTCATATTTGTGCCGCACCGCTTTATAATTTTTTACGTAACCTTCTTTTTCAGTGTTATTAAATTCTTCTCTATTTCTATTTAGTCCTATGCATTTTTCTTTAGTCTTCTGAATAGTGTCTTTAATCAAATTTTTATCAGTTTTTCCATTTATAACCTCAAGAAGTGTGGTTTTAATTGTAGAATGATAGGATTTGTTATACCATTCTATGCTTTAAAATACTTTTTCCGCTGTCGAAAGCTTGGTTTTTCAATTTCTAGGATTCTTTCGGAGAGGGTATTATGAAATCTTTCGATACCTGAATTCCCAGTATGACTGTTTGGTTTTGTAAAATGAACTTCTATTTCTTCTTTCCTAAAAAAATTTTGTATGCTAATTGTGTTGAAATCATTATCTAATATTAACTTTTTGGGTCTTACTTTGATAGAAAAGAATAATCTAAGCTTTTCTGTAATAGTTATACTGTTTGTATCTTCTAGTTGAAATGCCATAGCAAATTTCGCAAATTTGTCTATAAAAGTAAGAAAGTAAATTTTTTTATTTATATATATATCTGCATGGAGGATGGAGTCATGTGTAGAAGTTCACTCAAGTGAGGAAAATTTTCTGATCGCCAGGCGAAACATTCCCTGCATAGCGTTGTGCGCTGGGTTTGGGACCCGCCACGTAAAAAAAACACCCCAATGACAACGCAACAACAGCCTCGGATGAGAGTCCGCTGTTTTGATGACGACCATGGCAAATGAAATAAGGAGTACGAATTGAAGGCATGCACCTGGAATGTCCGGTCCCTTAATTAGGAAGGTGCCGCTGCCCAGCTGGTTGATGTCCTCGCAAAACTAAAGGCTGACATCACCGCCGTCTAAGAAATGCGATGGACGGGACAAGGACAGAGATGAGTAGGTCCGTGTGGCATTTACTACAGTGGCCATATAAAAAGAGCAAGTTTGGTGTAGGATTCGTGGTGGGAGGGAGACTCCGTCGCCGAGTACTATCATTCACCCCGGTGAATGAACGTCTAGCCATTATCCGCATCAAAGCGAGGTTCTTCAACATATCGCTGATTTGCGTCCACGCCCCGACGAAAGAGAAGGACGATGTGACCAAAGATACCTTTTATGAGTGCTTGGAAAGCACTTATGAGAGCTGCCCCGCCACGATGTCAAAATCGTGCTTGGCGACTTTAACGCCAGGGTGGGCAAAGAAGGTATCTTTGGCACTACGGTCGGTAAATTCAGCCT
>NW_017537540.1:73758-81886 GCF_001853355.1 Bactrocera latifrons | reverse complement strand
TTTCGACAGCACGAAAAGGAGCTGCCTTTATGCCGCGATATCTGAATTTGGTATCCCTGCAAAACTTATACGGCGGTGTAAGCTGACGTTGAGCAACACCAAAAGCTCCGGCTTATCGGGTTTTAGAGTATTTACTTCAAAAGGTTTTTTTTGTTTTTAGCTTTTTGGTTATGAATAATATAAGTTGTTAGTATACTTTTATTGTAAGGTAAATCAAGCGAAATAAAAAAACTTCCAATTCGAATTAGTCAGTGGATATAACTCGTTCCTACTGCACTCCAATCCATCTGAATACCGTGTCTTCGATTCTTCGGATAGATGAGCAAATTTTTTTTTTAAATTTTTGCTTTTTCCGCGAAAATAATTTATTTTGTGTAGCACGCACAATTACTCATTTTTTTCACAATCAGTGTGTTGATATAAGCAAAAATGGAAGTCAAGACATGAAATTTTTTCTAATATAAGGGAAAGGTGTAGGTAAACTTTTTGTTGGAAGGTCAGAATGTCATCGCGGCGCTCAACCAGAGTGGTCATCTGATATACGAGGGTACCTAAGTCCCTTTTATCCGAATAATCCATCATGATGCATTTTATGGAGTATGGCAAAGTACTTAGAAGAATACCCTTCTTGACCCCATCATATTCTTTCAAGATTCCATCTTCTGCTTTTTATATTTCGCAATGCGTTAAATTTTTTGTTATCGATTAATTACAACAGTAAATAGTTTTTTCTTTGTAATATCATTAAACTTTTTCCCATAATATTAAAAACTTTTTGTGAAGGCATTAAAAACTTTCTTGTAATATTAATTTATGTTTTTTCCTTTTCTCTGTAATAGATGTAAATTTTTTTTAATAATCTTAAAGTTTTTTGTAATAATAATTAGTATAGCGTATAGTAATAGTTGTTTGTAGCTTTACTTGCGTTTGCATTATTTTGTTTTGTTCTCTATCTTTACTTGTTTCTTTTGTTCTAGTAAAGTTTACTTTAATCTTTTATTTTGAGCAATTTACAATATTTTGTTATGTGGTGTCTGGTTGGGGTGATAGTGTACACATAACTCCTCTCTCACTTAATGGAAAACTCTCCTGAGCGTGAATAGTATTGTTTTTCTTTTTTTCAATTTTATAATATATTAAAACTATTATTATAATCGCAATAAAACTTAAAATTGATATTCCAATATGAGAGATATTTTTGTGATATTTTAATGCATTTATTTCTTTTAAATTTTCTTCGTTTTAAAATACAAGGTCGTTAATTGTAATTTTATTAGTGAAATTGTGAGTATCATAGTTTGGATAATAATATCTATTATTGTATGATATTTTAGTATTTGAGAATGTTTGCTATAAGATCTTAATTGTGCAGTTATTATAATGAATGAATGTAGTGTTTTTCAACTTAATTTTTCTGTTGTCGCAATTCTGGTTTAGTTCTATGCCATTTGCTTTTTTTATTAAAATAGCTTCTCATCATTAGTTAGTTAATAAGTAGATGCAATGTTTAGAAATTTGTAGTCCATTGAGGGTTTTAGCTTCTTCGAATTTATAATTGACTTTTTTGTATTCAAAAACATTTTCAATTTCTGCTGTTATGTCTCTATCTGATCCAAACAAAAACCCGACATTAGCGATCTCTTTGCATTCCCCAATCTACCAACAGTAAAAAAAAATAGTAATGATCACAAGTATATCATTATTGAATCAACTGAAGAAAATAAGACCCTTATGCAATATTCCTGCTTTGCTGTACATAAGGCCATCTGTGCTGTGAGTAGTGAAATCAACTCAGTAAGTGAGCTCCGCGATGGTTAAATCTTGATATTAGTTAACAATAAAAAAATATCTGATCGTTTCATTGCATTGAAATACCTCCCTGGTATCTGTAGCATAAAAGCCTAATATCACGACAATTTAAATCATTCTAAAGGCACTGTATTTGCCCCCTTTCTGAACAATGTAAGTGAAGCAGAAATTTTAAGTGAACTAAGTCCGCAAGGAGTGGTCCTGCATACAAATTTCAGAAAAAATACGAAAACAATCAATTGACACCAAACGGTGTAGTACTACTAACCTTCGACCTTTATAGCCTTCCGGAGCAAATTGACATTGCCTGGCGTAAGGTTAATGTGAGACAGTATGTTCCCAACCCCATGCGATGCAAAACTTGCCAGTTGCTTGGACACAYCGCCAAGCATTGCAAGGGAAAAGCAGCATGCAATAATTGCAGCCTACCTCCCCACAACCCCCTAAATTGCACACGTACGTTTTGCGCTAATTATCATGCCGATCACCCGGCCTCTTCGAATAGCTGTCCAAAATTCAAGCAGGCGAAAGAAATACAAAAAATGAAAACAACAAAAAAATGCATCATACGTGAAGCCAAAAAAATAAACAACTCAACTGTCACTCTTCCCGAAAGTGCACCTTCATTCTCATCTACTGTCTCAAGTAATGCAAATATTCAGAAAATAAACTCGTCAGAAATTGTCAAACCTGTCGATTCAAAACTATCTGCCCTTCAAATATCAGATGATCAATTATCTGAGAACACTCCGCAAATTCTCAACAACCAAACTAATAAACGAATCAACCTATCACTTAAAAGATCAGCACTCACTCAACCTAATTACAGCCACACATACCGACATACCAGATCAGAGCCACTTTACTCTCACACAGCAACAGCAAGATTACTATACTACGAACAACAATACAGACTTTGAATCCAATTCAAACTCTACTTTAAATTTTCCAACAAATCTCCCCATCGGCAACGCAAACCATATCATCACTATGAACTATGAACTTATCTCTCGCTCGGGCGGAGGACTCAACAATGAGTACCGAAGACTATGCAGATATATTATCTGCTAGCGATAAACTCAATTAATATTCATACTCACTCAAACATAAACTAAACTTTTATAAATTCTCTCAAAACATAAAAAAAAGCACGTACATAAACAATTAACCACTTTCTCTTTGTTACCTTATCTCAATTCTCTTTTCAAATTCCAATGTTCTAAATACCATGAGCTCAAGCTCTTGATTAAGTCTCTTTCGACATCATTAATTCTACTTAACGAAACCCATTTAGCACACAACATTGACGACTTCTGTCCCAAACCATATATAAGCATATTCTATAACTCTCCAAATATAACGTGTAGTAAGCAAGGCGTTGCAATACTGATAAAAAAGAGCCTGCCTTACAAAAGAATTGATATCCAGTCCGCAATATCGGCAATCGCCGTCGAAGTTGTCATACACTTCAAGCTCAATTTAATTTGTGCATATATTCTACCTACACAAAGTTATACAAATACCGATATCTTGGACTTATTGTAACAAGCCACAGCTCCGGCAATTCTTGCGGGTGACCTAAATGCGTGGAGCCCAATATGAGGATCTCCAACATCAAACTGTAGAGGAAAACTGATTGAGGATGCTCTGTTGGCTTCCGACTTTATATGCCTGAACAACGGTAACGCAACACATTTCTCTACCCACGACACCTTCTCGCACTTAGACCTCACGTTGTGCTCAGCAGCTCTTGCTCCAAATGTCACMTGGAAAGTATTAAGTGATTTACACGGTAGTGACCACTACCCCATATCTTTTGAAATAGATACTCGGMAATTTCGCCAAWCGTTTAATCCAAAACCAATTTTCAAAACAGACTTTGCTGACTGGTGTACATTCTCAGGTCTATGTGATATAGGTAGCAACAGTACCCCGGTTTCTGGCAATATCAATAGAGAAGCTGCCACTATACAAAAAATTATCCGCGTGGCGGCAAATCGCTCTATCCCGCAAACAAATAGAAATAAAACCTCACACATTGTACCATGGTGGAACAATGAACTAGCACTTCTCCGTTCAAAAAAACAATCGGCCTGGTATGAATATAAACGTTGTCAAACTATTGAAAAATTTGTTAGCTATAAAAAAGCGAATGCTTCGTTTCGCCGCAAAGCAAAGGAAGCGAAACGCCAGAAACGAGAGATTTAAATATATTGTCTGGCGGCTCCAAAAGCACATCAGTTACACGTCTGGTTACTCCAGCTGAAGATTTGGTTATGCCTGATCAAATTGCGAAAATGAAAACTTTAGCACCGATTTCCGCATTAGCAAAGAAACAGTCCTAAATAGCATAGGAGAAGTAGAATATACACTTTCCTCGTCCGCAAAAGCAATAGAGTGAAAATAACGATGTCCGAGTTTGGGTATGCGCTCACGTCAGTTAAAGGAAAACGCCTGGTTTGGATAGGATATCTTATCCGTTAATCAAAAAATTACCGAAGTCGATGAAACTACGATTAGTTAAACTTTACAACAACATTTTTGACACTGGGGTTTATCCACAATACTGGAAAACTTCCAATATAATTCCAATACTAAAGCCCGGAAAATTACCCCTGAAGTCAATAGCTGTCGTCCTATCTCCCTTCTAAGCTGTCTTGGAAAAGTAGTGGAAAAAATTGTAGGCAACAGGCTGTCATGGTACGCCAAAAAATAAACTAATAAGTTCTCAACAGGTCGGCTATAAAAGAACACAGTCGATGCCTTGCGCAACCTAGATAATTTCAAATGTACGCAGATGAGGTACTAATATATACAAAGGTAAATGTCACGGCTGCTGTCCAAAACATCTTTATTGACATTCTCTCCAATATTTTATCTTGATCCTCAATTTCAGGCGTACACATTTTTTTAGAAAAAACAAATCTTCTTCATATACGTCGCAAAAAGACACCATGCAACATTTCATTAAATGTTGATAACTGCAACATTATGCCAAAAGAAAAGTTGATGATTTTAGGATTAATCATAAACTCTAAGTATGCCAAAAGAAAAGTTGATGATTTTAGGATTAATCATAAACTCTAAGTATCTATTTAAAGATCACTGCAACTATATAAGAAATTCTCTTGTACATAATCTAAATATTATTAAGTATCTCCCTTGTAAACATAGCTATATACACCCTGCCATTGTCATCAATGTTGTCAGAGCACTAATGCTATCCACATCGACTACGCCTTACCTATCTACGGACACTGCGCAACATTCTAAATGCGTAAAGTCTCTATGGCTTATCATACAGCAATCCGTCCGAGCATTAGAGCATTCCCTATACTTCACCAACGAAGTTTTTACTGGCTGAATCCGGCTTGCCGAGCATCTCTAGTAGAGTGGCCGATGCAACATATCGCAATCTTGCGAAAAAACTTGACGGAACAAACATGGCATACCATCGGCAGTATCCAGATCTCTTGAATATGCCAGGGACAATTTCACATCTTTTTACAGAAGCAAAAAGGGTTCTGAGACATTTCCTCTTTGGTCCATTAGTCCAGTATCTTTTGAGAATGCCTTACTAAACTTGCCTAAACAAAGTACACCTAACGCAGTCTACCAAGCAAAGGTTGCATACATTCGCGATCAATATAGTACATCGAATTGACGTTTTATCTTTACGGATGGATCTAAGACATCAGACCACACCTCGTTGGCCGTTGTCGATAAAGATGGAGACGTAAATGCCAATGGCTCCTTGATCCGATGTGTACAATGTTCACTGCCGAAGCCTTAGCTATTGAACTTGCTGTTGAGCTAAAAAAAATAGAGGAAAATATTTGATTTGCAGTGACAGTAAATCAAGCATTGCGGCAATTCAATCACCTGCAAATTCCCACAAGATAATTTCATCAATTAGAAACTCCCTCATTGCGGCTGGAAATAAAATCAAGCTTATGTGGATCACCGGCCATGTGGGAATCTCAGGAAACGAACGAGGTGATACTGTCGGAAAAGAAGTCAGCAGATCCCCTGCTCTAATGCTCGACTTTTTAAGCAAGGGCGATTTGTACAGGAATATTACGATAAAAAGAAAAAAATCTGGAATTCTCGGACTGGGTATCGCAAAACCATCACTACATTGGAATAAACCCAAGGAGAATCACTCCCACTTACCCTGCAAATACGGCAAGCAACATCCTGCCGTACAAACGCTTAAGGCTTGGCCACACTATATTTAGCTACTCTCATCTTCTAACAAGGAGCGACCCATCTTGCTGCCCGCTATGCAATGGCCACAGTCAAGCATCTAATTTCGCAATGTCCGAACACAAGGCAGACTGAGTGCTGTGATAACAATTCCATAATGGAGGCACTATCTACACCCAGACACGACAACATTATGTATATTTACGATTTCCTTAAAGATAATAACAGCCTTAACCTAATTTAGCGTAGTTTAAGATATCATAGTTAAAATATCATAATTATTTACTAGTAATACTATGAACTTATCCAACAAAACTTAGTATTAAAACGATGACTGAAGCCTTGCAGCTAGTGTCATTTTAAAATTTATGCTGTAATTTATTGCTGTGTAAACTGTTGTAAATAAATAAAATAATTGTACCGATTGAAATTCTTTGTGGATTTTGACCACGAACATTAACAAATTTTCTTTTTATTCCAAAGCGCATAATTTTATATATTTAAGTTTGTTGAGGTCCATATTGTAATTATAAATTTCGTCATTTATTAAAATACTTGGTAGAAAAATACCACTTTTTGCTGAAATAATGTTTTCCTGAATCTGAATGTTTTGATTTTACCTCTCAAGATGTCAATTTCATTAGATACGGTGTAGTAATGTAGATCTTAGTATGTTTGCGAGATTTTTGTTATATTATTTAGTATGTAAAGAACTTCAGGAGGGGAAATTATGTTAATTACGAGGTCAGATGATGTAACAATCTGTTTAGTGTTGGTGATAATTTCTTCGTATTCATTGTCGGTATGTATTTGACATACTGACAGTGTGGCTGCATTACTAACTATTACGACTACTATCATCAATATTATTTTGAAGATATATTTGACCTAAAAAAAATTATTTGGACGTTTAATATTAGTCGGGTAATGGTAATTTTCTATATATTTGTGCCGAACCGCTTTATAATTTTTGTACGTATACTTCTTTTGGAGTGTTATTAAACTCTTCTTTATTTCTATTTAGTTTTCCTATGCATTTTTCTTTAGTCTTCTGAATAGTGTCTTTAATAAAATTTTTCTCAGTTTTTCCCAAAACCTCAAGAGGTGTGGTTTTAATTGTAGAATACTAAGATTTTTTATACCATTCTATGTTTTGAAATACTCTTTCCGCTGTCGAAATGCTTGGTTTTTCCATTTCTAGGATTCTTTCGGAGAGAGTATTATGAAATCTTTCGATATCTGAATTCTCAGTAGCAAATTTCTCAAATTTGTCTAGAAAAGTAAGAAAGTAACATTTTTTATTTATGTACATATCTGCATAAACTATTTCATGTATATCTGATGGTGTTTTCGTTAATTGAAATTTTAGTTTTAAATGTTATCTATCATATTTTGCTTTATTGTAAACATCGCAATTATTTATATAGTTTTGAATCAAAACTTTAAAATTTTTCCAGTATATTAGCTTTTTCAATTTTTCATCATTTTCATTAATGCCTTCATGACCTGTTTCATTTTTATGATATTGAGCAGTTTGTTTATAAAAATCGGCTACGTTATTTTCCTTTCCTTTCACGTAATTTATATTAATATTTTATTCACCTAGATTAATTAACCAGCTTCGCAATATTGGGTTAATGTCTTTTCACTTTTTTTTTTATTTGGAGCCACTTGGTTGGTGATCGGTTAAGAGATCAAATGCTCTGCCGTAAATGTATGGTATATAATATGTCACGCCCAGACAGTAGCTAGTAGTTCTTTTTCTGTATTGGAATAACTTCTTTCGTGTTTGTTAATACTGCGCCTAGGTTAATACTGCGTCAATTGCAAAGTCACTTGCATTACTTAAAATGCCAAATTTTTTGTTAAAGTCTGAATATTTCAATATTAGTGGACTTACTAATAAATTTCTAAGTTTTTCAAAGGATGATATCTACTGAGGATCGCGAATGTTTATTTTAATATCCCTTTTTAAATATTTTGTTAAACCATGTGCTACTTCAGCTTAATACCTTAAAAATTTTCTATAATAACCTGTTATACCTAGGAATGATTTAACTTGCCTAAATGTGGTAGTATCCCTTCTGTTGTTAAAGTTTGACCTAGAGTTCAG
>NW_017537540.1:19377-61228 GCF_001853355.1 Bactrocera latifrons | reverse complement strand
ATTGGACTTTCCGAATGGACCACCTAAGACGCAGCCGCGGTCAACATTTAAATGAAATTATCTTCAAAAAGTAAATGTCATGAACCAATCTAACGTTTCAAATAAARRACCGATGAGATTTTGCAAATTTTATGCGTTTTTTTTTTTAAAAAAGTTATCAAGCTCTTAAAAAATCACCCGATACAACTATTCCAGCCTCTTCTTCCTCCTAATTAGTAGACACCGCTTACGCGATTATAGCCGAGTTAACAACAGCGCGCCAGTCGTTACTTCTTTTCGCTGCGTGGCGCCAATTGGATATTCCAAGCGTAATCAGGTCCTTCTCCTCCTGGTTCTTCCAACAGAGTGGAGGTCCCCTTTATCTGCTTCCTCCGGTGGGTACAGCGTCGAATACTTTCAGAGATGGAGTGTTTTCGTCCATTCTGACAACATTACCTAGCCAGCGTAGCCGCTGTCTTTTAATTCGCTGCACTATGTCAATATCGTCATATATCTCATACACCTAATCGTCCCATCGAATGCGATAAGGACCATAAATCTTTCGCAGAACTTTTCTCTCGAAAACTCGCAACGTCGACTCATCAGTTGATGTCAGTGTTCAAGCCTCAGCACCATATAGCAGGACGGGAATTATGAAAGGCTTATAGAGTTTGGTTTTTGTTCGTCGAAAGAGGACTGTGCTTCTCAATTGCCTACTCAGTCCGAAGTAGCACCTGTTGGCGAGAGTTATCCTGCGTTGGAGGAGATATTTGCTTTGCGTAATTGTCCAGTCTGGAGAAAGCAAAACTAACGGCGCGGGTGTCGGCATACGCCAACAGCTGTACACTATTGTAGAAGGTGGTACCTTCTCTATTTAGTTCTGAAGCTCAAATTATTTTCTCCAGAAGCAGGTTGAAGAAGTCGCACGATAGGAAGTCATTCGCCTGCCTTCAAATTATATTTTACCTGTCGAGGTGTCCGTAATAATCAAAAGCGAAGTAGATGTCCCTGGTACTGGTGCTGGAGAGGAGTATATGTATATACTTATAATTGCCATCGCCATCGCTATAAAAGGTCAATCGCTCTGTCGATTAACTATGCGACAGTCGTGTGTGGAATTAGATAAATTTTGCTAGAATATATTGTCTATTTTAAAGTATACATATATCCTTTAAATTCGTAAAGAAGGTAATTCAACCCAAAATAGAAGTTGCTTTTTTTTTCAAAATAAATAAAGATCTTTTCAGAACTAAACACCATTTCGTTTCCGAATTTTGTAATAATAAACAAAGTTCCTTTCATAATTAAAAATTTGTTCTTTTTAGAATTTTGTAAATATCTTTTTATAGTTTTTCAGTAAATAATATATTGTAAAGTTTAACTATCCAAACAGCTTTGCGACTTAAGTAGTTCTTATAACTTTTCAATTACATTTTTGTAGATTTTGATATAATTCAGTTTAACTTTTTTCATTTTAAAATATTTGTAGTGGCTTACTGAACAATATTTCGAAACCTCTCAAGTACGCGCTCGAGATTCGAGTACGGAGCGTGTGCCGCAGCTTGAAGAACAAAATATTAGAAATATACAAGCTCTCACTAGGGTATCGAGCTCTGAGCGTTTCCAACGCCTTCATAATCAGAGAGAAAGTCAACGGACATCAACGACTAGAGGTCGAATAAAAGTTTAGCTAAAAGTATAACAGCATATCGGCTTTTAGATAAGATCCTCAGATTGATTATGCTCAGCTGCTTTCCGTACAAATCGGAGCCATGGATAGATCTGCTCTAAGTGTTTGAGCAAAAAAATTGGTATGCACATTCCATACATTTTTTAAACAACACACGCTGATACGAAATAACCTTTCTCAAATGACCTCGAAGCGAAATAAATAAGGGAAGATAATTATATGCCTAATTTTAAAACAGAAGAACAAGTGTACCATCTAATAGGTGGCTTTTTACCATCCTCAGGCCAAAGTCCACAATTCGTGCAAATCTATTTCATTTCAGATGCAGATTAGCTATCGTTACGTTGAAACATAGCTCCAATGCAAAAATTGATTTAATAACGAACTACAAACCACTTTAAATTGCCGCAAGATGGTTTAACAAAACTTAGATTGTAATTCTCCAGATAATATAAAGTCAACAAAGCAAATTTGGTGTAATCGTTTACAGGGAAGCTCTGACTCAATAATTTTTTTTCTTTTTTCAGGAGCAGAGAAATTAAAATATATAGTGAAGGCATTTTTACAGAAATTAAAAAATAATAATAATAGCACAAAATTATATATTTTTATGTTCGAATTTCCTTCACTTTACTCAATATTAATGACCATACTCAAAAACAAAATTATAACTTTTGAAATTATTGTTTAATACCCTTGCGAAGCAGGGCGGGCTGCTAGTAAAATAAAAAATTTATAAAACTAAACTTCAATATGATCGCTTTCACTATAAAAACGAGCTTTTATCTAAATTCAAGGATTGAACGATACGACAACTAGAACTGAAACAAGATGAGCGGATACTTTTGACGCATATATTTCTTTGGTGTGGCAACGAAAGTCGCGTTATCTATGGCGTCACTTGTCTGCGTGGTATGATTAGTACCGTTAGCATCTAAGTTTATTGGGAATAATTCTTATAAATATATAAAAATAATTTTGGTTTTTGTCTGGTTGCTATAGCTGACTAAACCGTTGCATGAAATGAAAAATAGCCTCAACTACTTTGAAGGGAATGCAATGAAGATGGTGTTCAAAAAAAAATCAGAAAATGGTTGTCTTTAACCAACATACGAGTGTAAAAAAGTTACTTTTCTGTACAAAATTTTTTTTTGTTTTGTTTTACAATTAATTTATCTGTAAATTGTTTGATTCGTTCAATTTCGCTCGGTGGTCTAATTTATTTCTGCTATTCAAAAGGTAAATCATTGAAAATTGTTCAGCGAAAGCTTTATGTGTGCTTCGTACAAAGTGATCAATTACAGATTGTAATTTGTTATGATGCCCTAATATCGGTCGGCGTTCTTTTTGCCATCAACATACATACACACATTGGCACAGGATGCGATGACATAATTACGTGCTGAGTACTGGACTCGTCACGATGTCATAGCAAGACTTTTTTACTAACAGCTAGGATGCCATACAACTTTTTTTCGTGACTTGGGCACTCAGTGCCCAGTAATGTATTTTGTATGGAAATATAAGCTTTTTAGACATATTTTATATAGAAACGAAAATATTTCGTTTGTCAATGCAAATAATTTAATGAAACTTGTGTTTATTGTTAGAAACAAGGGTATTTTTAATTAAGAATATGAAAATTAAATAAATTTTTAATTACAAAGTGCTTAAATCAATGAAATTTTTCGCTATCTTTTTGATTGTCTGAGTCCGTACCAGCTTTGGCACTGTATTTTGCAAAATAGCCCTCTTCACACGTCTTTATATATTGTTTGGAGCATGTTGGAATAAGGCAATGATCGCAAACTGCTGTTGTTTTATTATCGATCTTAGCAGTTTTGCAGGTTTTAAATCGCCGTTTAATCTGTGTCAAAAAAAGAAAATGGTGAAAAATACTTGAAAAGAAACTAGTTTTGAAATAAAAGAAATTTTGAAAGCCTACCTGTATTGCTGGTCGTGATCTCGACACTGCAGGAACCCGTTTGAAATTTATGAAGCCCATTGCAATTTAAGTTGTCGAATTAATTTTGGCTTTGCATCGGTTTTCTAATTGATTGTGCGCTAGCTTTATAGAGAGTTCTTTCAAAAATGTTCTGCCCTTTTCAGACTTAATGGTGTTCCACATAGGGTGACTAAGATCAAACATCCTGAGCGCAAGTCCAGCAATATCCAATGTATTATAAAGTAGTGCCATGGGCCAGCGGTTTGTTTAATTTTTTTTTTTTTTTTTCCAGAGAATCCACGTAGTATTTAGTCAAAAGTATCATCACCACCTTTATGAACATTATAAGTATGTACGACTTGGGTTTTTTTGTTACAGGATTTACATCTTCACATCTTCGCTGTCATGAGCAGTTGAAAGCTCTAGCATGTTTTTCGAATGTGTTGTTAACTTCTTCAAAGGATGTAAATAGTTTTGGCAGTTGTGTCTTGCCAATATCAAATTTTTTTGGAACCGTTTGATGCATATTTGCTTGTATTATTGTTTTAGCTTTCCTATACCTTCAACAATAGACGCTGGGAAGAGGCGTATGAAGGCATCGCTTTTAGATCCTATACTTTCAATGAATGGTGACGTTGATTGTCTTCGTATTACCAATGCCAGTTTTAGTCGCCGGGTTTTACTTTGCATTGCCTTTGACAGTATGATTGTTTCCTTCCCAAACCATAATGTTTTTCTCTACAACTACCCTCAATAACCGGATTTGACACATCAAATCTGTTTTCGTCCGGGTCCAGTTCTACAGCAACCTCCTCGCAGATATTATCTTCGAAACGTTGATCTCTAATGGGCTGAGCGTTATGATCTCCGAAGCCGGACCGGTTACTGGGTATCGATTTGTGGTCACCACCAAATTTAAGTTCTCTTCCACCATCGTCATCATCATCGCTATTATTAGAATTCAAATAATTTGAAATATTTGAAATAAATCACCAATTCTTCACTTGTCACAATTAAAAATGAACCATTCCCTTGAAAATTTTACGCGAAACTAATTAGAAATGAATAATAATCATCAAAACCGTTAGAAAAGTACGCTTCGTCATAAAAAATATATGAAAAGATATTATGGGCACTGAGTACCCCACGTCACGTATAGAGTACTCACCATATAAAACTCGGAAACTTTCTTATTATAAAAGCTACTATGCCTAAAATTTCGTCAACTTATAACTAAATTTATGGTTTATTGCAATGCTGAAAATAAGTCAAATTGGACTGCCCAAACCCCAGGATTTCAATATCAATAAATATAGTTAAAAAAAAAAGATAAAAAAAACACGCTTTTAAAGCATATCAAACTAAAAAGTGAAAAATAATTCTTTGTTTATTCGTAAACTAATAGTAATAATGAACGAAAAATATTTGCATTACTGTGAAAATAGCGTGAATTGCTCGATATATTAAAAATATGTCACAAAGCACCTACGCTTTTTTCACAATAATGCAGGAATTTTTCCTTCATTATTATTGTTAGTTTCTACTTACCTTTTAAGCGCATCTTTTTGGTGAGCTGCTTAAACTTACTATCGATTTTCAACAGTGTCGCTCAAATATTATAGGTTGCAGTATGACTTAAAAAAGTACAAGCAAATATACATATATACAAGTGAAACTAATAAAAACGTATTAAAAATGAGAATGGGCACTTAGTGCCCAACTCACGGTTCTAAAGTTAAGAATTGCAGTTTGGTGAAATCGATCAAATACGTTTGCACGTACGATACCAAAGAAAGCAATATGGCGGCTGCTGGCCTTGAACGAGATGACATCAGCAAGCTTTTTGTAAGATATTTACTTTTGCAATTGATATTTTCGACAGTTGTGCATCTCGAAGTTCATTTGGAGAAAGCCAAAGAGTGTATTTCAACGCAGAGAATACAATACGGCCAGCGGAAACACCACCAACAACAAAATTGAAATTAACGAGTTTTTTCTCAACTTGCGTCAGTGATCCGTTTGCGATAACTTTGCACTACTATGGAATTTCTAAATTCTTTGTAGAGGCTTGGTATTCCGCCACATCGTATATGTTTAAAAGTTGGATCTGATATTATTACAGTCCACGACAAAAATATAGCATATTTGATTTTTTTTAGATATTAAATGGTGTTTAATAGTGTGTGGAGCCTCCTTGGTTTTTTAAAACTTCAGTGAGACGATTGGGAATTGACTTAAATAATTTTTTTATGTATTTTTTTCGGAATCCAATCCCATTTTGACACAATAGCATTTCACAGTTCCTCAGCGCTAGTGCATTGTTTATTTTCTGCATAAACTTGCCTTGCCAATTTTCAATAATATTGAGGTCAGGTGAGGCCCATTATAAAATTTTGACATTTTTCACCTCAAAGAAAGATATGAGTACTCTTGCAGTATGCACAGCCGAATTATCTTGCTGGAATATCATGGGACATTCTGTTAATTGTTGTCCCCGATTCACTACTTCATTACCAATCAAACGGAGATAGTTTTGGCTGTTCATTTTTAATCTTTTTTCACGATGCTTCGTTGAAAGTGGTGGTTTTCTGAGCAACTTTCGACGTTTTATGGTATCGGAATTTTTCAAAATTCTTTGTATATTGCCAACATTTGTTTTTACACCAGCTTTTATTGCGATTTGTCTGGCTGCAAGGTGACAATTCGATGCACCACGCAAAATTGCTCTTTTTTGCCGAGGTGTTACCGCTTTTAGCCGCCCGTTACTACGCGCTTTCCGTACTTTTCACGATCTTTTAATAAGTTCATAACCGCTTTACGACTTCTATTTAAAAATTTCACGATTTCTGCTATTTTTTATCCACTGCTCGGAGATTTAGAGCAATTTCTACCTCTGTTTCATTGAGCAGTTTTTCCCGATGAATTTTTGTAGAAATTTTGCTTATTATTTGTTGTTTTTCTAAATAAATATCGCGATTCTATTCAGAAAATTGCACGATAACTTTTCAAACCACTAGCTGATGCTTTATAGGTGGTTAAACAGCAACTAAACATAATTATGCCAATTTGTGCTATCATTTTGACGCGTTATAAACAGTTATTTTCTTAGGCAGTTGTTGCTTTGTGTAAACTAATGTACCGTTATGTGCACAAAACCAAGCGGACTGTTGTGACTACAGTTACTACAGTGAAAAACAAACTCTTTGCACATGTTGTGAAGAGAAAATTTTGCAAAAGTTTAATTTTGCTATCTTTTTGTCGCGGACTGTATGTTTCACAATCTTCATGCGGCGAAACCCTGTAATTAACCCTACTGATTGTGACGCAGCTACCGAATACAAGGGGCAGAATACTTGATTTTGCGAATTCCCTTGAGTTCCAATGATTTGCCATTTCAGTTCAAACGTATACAGTTTCCAGGGAAAAAATTTGCGATGACAATCAACATGACGAAAGGATAGTGTCCTAGCATCTGGAAATGCTATGTTCTTCACGCGGCCAGATATACGTGGAGTGTTCACAAGTTGGAAAGTAATCCTTTGTGCACATTTACGCATCGGAATAAAAACAAATAATGCTGCATTACATTCAAAAAAATTTAGAAAAGTCGAAAATAAGTGATCTTCTAGGCAATAAAAATTCATCTTTCTTTTAATTTCAAAACACATAGCTTCACGCAGGTCAACGCCCGAGGGTTTAGCCAGTAATATAGTTTTAGTTATTTAAATAATAATTCCCATGATTTAGCTAGCCCTATGAGGGCAAGTGTATACTTTGTGTGTCCGAAAAGAAAATAAAGAAATTTTTTCACGCATACTCTCCTAGTTTGTTTGAATCATATTAAATCAATTGAAGATTACAATAACGCGTACCGAATTAAATCGAAACTTGCCTTACCTGCTTACTACTTTATAACTTGTTCCTCTTACTGCTTCACTTCACCCAATTTGGCTCCCCATAATATCCAGTGAGTCCAGAAAAAATATTTTACAAAATATACAGCATTTCTTCATCTAGCGGTAAAGCAAGTTCTGTTAGTTCAATCAAGTTAACATACACGTAGTTCTATCAACCTACGACAGGTTTTTATACTTTTGCAACTTATTGCTTTAGAGTATTAAGGTTTTGTTACCCTAACGGTTGTAGGCATCATTTAGTAATCGGTCAAGTAGCCAAGCAAACACTTCTGCAAATAACAGCAGAGAAGTGCCGCAAAAGCAAGGTAATCTCGTCCCAGAGGATGGAAGAAATAAGTGGAAATATACCATTAGCTCTCCTCCCTAGGGACAGCATTACCAAAAAGGCTAACTTCACGAAGATGTTCAAGGTTACCCTTGGCAGCAAGGAGGAGTGGAACGATTCTACTCTCGCACTGCTGCTGAGGAATAGTACGATCAAGTGGTACAGTGACGGCTCTAAAACATCGGAGGGAATAGGTGCAGGGATCGCAGGTTCCCTCACTAAGCTCTCCATACCTATGGGAAGCTTTTCGGAGGAGTTTCTCCGCAAGGAAGAAGGAGGCAGAGAAAGGCATTGGCAATAAATGCGTGGCATGCGACATGCCAAGTTGCTGATTGGGGGGTAAAACCACAGCAGGTCTAAACTTGTAATTAACCTCCCTAGAGACAAACTCAGGCTACTGGCTACACCGGCCACTGCAAGCTGAATAGGCATTTATATAACATGGACCTATCCTCTTCCGCTAACTGCCGGCTCTGCGACAGGTAGCCTGAAACACCAGAACACCTGCTAATCGACTGCATAGCAGTTTGTAGATACAGGAATAAGGCCCTTGAATCCATGTTTCCGAATAGGGTTCGCATCGCCTCACTAGTACCCAGCAGAATATTAGACTTAACCAATTTGCTGTGTCTACGTAAGTCCTTGTAATTTAAGAGAGGTCGCAATAGACCTAAGGTCGCGGTGCAATCCTCATTTATTAATCTTAAGTGAAATAAATATAAAGCCATGATGATGACGGGAAAAGTTGAAATCCAAGTGTTTTGTCTGTTTGCCGTTCATCCGTCCGTGCAAGCTCTAACATAATTAAAAATTGAGATATCTTGAAGAAACTTGGTATGCCGGTTTCTAGAACAAAAGAAAAAACTACGAGTTCGGTGACGGGCGTAATCGGACTCCTACCGGGCCCACAATATACCAATAACTAAAAACATATTAAGTGCTATATTTTAACACTAAATTAAGATAATAAAGCTGTGTTTTAGCACCGGTGATCGCAGTAGCAATGTGTACTTCTACCGGCAGTTTGAAAATGGATGAATAACGGTACTGTTCAAAACTATTAAAAGCGTAATAAATCAATAATTAATTACGCTAGCGACACTAAGTCTTACCAACGAGATGATATGATAGAGGTTTAAAAAATCCGGTGTGAAAATTGCATGAAGGGCGTGGCACTGTTTACTTTTTGGTGAAATTATACATCTCGGTAACCGGCCAACCGATTGCGACTAAATTTAGAGCATGGCAATATTTTCGTATTCCAACGTCACAGTACGGACAACAACCTTGCCAGTTCATAAATCAATAAGTAATCAACATAACGGGATAAAACTTTCAACTAATGCTTTTAGATATGCCACCTTATGACCAAAATTATCCAAATCAAACTAAAACTGTTTGAGACCTTAAGTATCGAATATGTAGACCAAGTATATAGAGTGGATTTTCGGCCAAAAATATCATTCAATGAGTGAGATATACAAGTGAAATTCACATAGAATCTTTTTCGGACAATATTTATTCTATGCAAAAATGGGTTTAATCGGGTCAATTCTTCCCTGAGCCCCCATATATGTGCTAATATAGTATAAAGATTTTCGAACTTCCAGGTTACTTATTGCTGGATATATGGGTAATGTTTAAGTAATCTCAATGAAAATTACAGAACATGTTTTGCACATCAAATTGCATCAATGTTCATCATTGTGCCTAAAATAGTACAATGGTGCGAAAACTGAAAAAAAAGCTTTTTCGAGCATACGGCTGTTTTTGCTCCATATGGTTGGGGATTTTATGTGCGCTTCCGTAATGAAACACAGGGAACATTTTTTCAGTACGAGTATGTGGCATGATAATATATTAGATAATCCAACCCAACTCCCATATACTACAAATAACGATTTTCGTTTTTTTAAGAAATCTTGTGCCGAATTTGTATTCGATCAGAAATTTTTTCCACTTTTCCAGTTTAATTTTAAGATTTTTGAGATGATTTAACCACGTGAAAGGATTTGTGATTGTTTCGAGATACAGATAAGTTTGAAAGTTTCTCACCGACTAAACCCTAGCTAGAATTTATTTTTCTGTAGTTGAATAACGAATATTGTAGTCAGTTAAAACGTGGGGCGATGCGAATTGAATGGCCGCTTTGGCTTAGCAGTTATCCGATAGCATACTAAAGTCAGTTCTTAGTGAAAATTTGTAATTGAAATCCCGTGGTTTTTAACTGGTTCAATTATAACTAACTTCTTGAATGTTCCGAGATAACCTAAAAATTCATTGTCTTAAGTGTCAACGACTCCTTTTTTGTGGAGTGGGCAGAGCACAGTTAAATTCCAATGGTTGGGCATGCTTTCATCCGCCCATATTTTAGAAAGAAGCTGATGAATGCTCCTTATCAGCTAACTTCTCATCGCACCAGCTGCATGTAAGGAGTTTGAAATGCCATCCGACAGTTTCTTTATACCGAGTTCTTGACGAGTGCTCTCAGAGAGCAGGAGTGCTAGTTGAGTAGAAAATCATTCGGCTGTCTTTTGTGATTGCAGCTTCTCGACGTCGAATATTCCTTGCGCTTGCTGACGTACGTTTTTTTGCTGCACAGAGGCGGGTGCGAATTTTGGCTTCAAGAAGGTAGTGGTCCGCGTCGATATTAGAACCTAAAGGTGCACGCACATCTCGGTCGCACACAACTCGATCGATCTGGTTAGTGGTTTTTCGATCCGGAGACAAGCAGCCGGCTTGATGAATTTTCTTATGCTGGAATTTAGTACTACAGATAACCATATTTCGTGCCCCGGCAAAGTCGATCAGCATCGATTCATTTGGGAATGTTTCGGAGTGGGGTCTGAATTTACCGACCGTAGTGCTACAGATACCTTCTTTGCCCACCCTGACATTAAAGTCGCCAAGCACGATTTTGTTACCGTGGCGTGGGCTGCCTTCATAGGCGCACACCAAGCGCTCATAGAAGGCATCTTTGGACATCGTCCTTCTCTTCCGTCATGATATGGGCGCAAATCAGCGATATGTTGAAGAACTTCGCGGTTTGTGGCAAGACGTTCATCCACCGGGGTGAATGACAGTACACGACGACGGAGTCTTTCTCCACCACGAGTCTCATACCGAATTTACGCTCCTTTATATGGCCACTGTAGCGAATGCCACAAAGACCAACTCACCTCAGTCCTTATCCCGTCCATCGCATTTCTTGGACGGCGGTGGTGTCAGCCTTCACTCTAATGAGGACATAAACCAGCTGGGCAGCGGCACCTTCCCAATTAAGGGACCAGACATTCTATGTCCATGCCCTTAAATCGTAGTCCTTATTTCGTTTGCCATGGTAGTCATAACAAGGGGGCTCTCTCATCCGGGACGGCTTTGTCTTTTTCATTGTTACTGTTTTTTACGTGGCGGGTCCCACACCCAGCGTACAACCCTGTGGGGGAGATGTTTCGCCTTCTCAGTTTAGCTCGCCTTCAAAAGGATTTCTGGCTACTCTGAGGCTACTTAGTCAAAGAGCGGAAGTCGTGAGCTGTTTGAGCCATATATAAAATGCATTGTTTCTGGCCAATCCCATTTGAATGGCGATCAGAGAGCTTTCCTAACCCTAGTGAACTTCTACATATGACTCCATCCTAGTAATTATGCCAGAGACATAAAATTTTACATACGAGATTAAATGATAGGGATTTATAGAATCCGGTGTGAAAAGTGGATGATGTACGTGGCACGGCTCACTTTTTGGTGAAATCACATATCTCAGTATGCGGCCAACCGATTTCGACTAAATTTAGTACATAGCTATCTTTTTTTATTCCTATGTATGTGAGGACAACAACCACGCCTACTTCCCATATAACACAATTTTTTAATCCAAATTGATTATTTCACTTTTCTGTTCACAAATCAAGAAGTATGTAATATAACAGCATAAAACTTTGCACGAATAATGCGTTTAGAATATGCCATCTTATGACGTAAAATTATACAAATGCAACCTAAACTGTTTAAGACCTGAGGTACCGAATATGTAGACCCAGTATCATCAGTTGACTTTCAACCGAAAATATCATTCAATGTGTGAGATATACAATATAATTCTGTCAGAATCCTTTTCTGAAAATATTTATTCTGTGTTTCAAAAATGGGTGTAATCGGGTCAATATTGACCTGAGGATCCATACAGCTAATATAAAGATTTTCGAATTTCCAGGTGACCTTGTGCTGGTTATATGGGCCAATAATTGAGTTATCTCAATGAATATTACAGAATATAAAATAGATACAATGGTGCGGAAACTTAAAAAAAAAACTTTCCGCCTGACTTTGCTCCATATGATTGGTGAATGAAGGTGATCTACCTTAATGGAACCTAGGGAAAATTTTTTTAGTATGTGGCATGACAATAGTTAATCCAACCCAACCCCCATATACTACGTATAATGATTTTCGTTTTTCTAACAAATCTTATGCCGAATTTGTGCGTCATAGACTAAATGTATATGTGTACGAGGAAGTATATAAAATATCGGTTGCACCCGAACTTAGCCCTTTTTTACTTGTTATTTACAATTTTGATAAAAAAAAAAATTTCGCTTTTACCATAACTAAGATGGATTTAAATTTTGTAATATTTAACTGCATTTTCCGTAATAAATTTTGCATTTAAGTTATCTTCTTGTGCACTGTGAACTGTTCCGTCTATGGAGTATTTTTGTACCTGTTCTTCACTGTTATAGTTTTTAGTAAAATATTTTCGTTATTTAATAAGAGTTACAATCCTCATGCTTTATGTATCTACTTAAACCATCCATTGACCCTGACCCGAATTGAATTCTGTATAATGTTCCATTGGACAGCTAAGAGAGCTTATAGTATTGTAGTATGAAATTCACCATTATCGCTGCTATTTAGCAAAAATGAGCACATTCTCTGGCAGAAATATATGTAAAACGACTGAATTCATGCGAGAATAAATAAAGAGAAATGCATTGTAGAAAAATATACAAAGTCACACAGAGAATGTAAAAAAGCAGTCTCTGAGTCACATATGTGGGATTATTTTATATTATAAATATTAACCATTTTTTTCCGAAAAATTATACAAATTTTAATACTTTTACAAAATCGGGAAAAAGTATATAAAAATAACTTTAATTTTATTTTTTTAATTTTAAATAAATTAATATTTCAAGCAAATTATATTTATTTCTACTATTACAAAGTGAAAGTGTATCAAATGAATTTCATTTCTTCAAAGAAAATTGATGACCTTCATGAAATATGCATATTCGTATTCTTTCGTTATCATAACCATATTTGTAGCAATAGATTTTCTATGGCATATACATACATATATTATTTCTTCGGCACATTTGTTTGTATGTTTACGAAAGCAAATGCGAGCCACACACATATGTACATACATTCACAATAACAGGTGTCAAAGGGTCAATCTGTCGAAGCACTGACGCGACGACAAAGCGGCACAACATTGTGTTGTTGGTAGAAAATCCGAGCTGTGCCGAAAGAAACTAACAAACGATCGCCGATTGTTACCGCTTCTCTTGCTGCTCGAACAGCTTCGCCAACAAGCTAGCGTAATATATGTTTTTGCTTGCATACATATTGACGCTGGTTTTTGCGAGCCACGGAAAAATACAAATATTGTAAATCGACAACAGCTATGTTGCCACTTTTCTCACTTCGTTCTGAGAACAAACACCAGAAAGATGTTCAATTTAGGATTTTTAGCTTTTGCCATCGTCGCAAAAATACGCTTGCTGGAAAAGGCATGCTCGGGGAGATGTTACGACGTCTGTTTTTATGAATGAAGCGAGGTCGCTTGTAGAATTTGCGCCTGCGCTTATTAACAAAATCGTTTTTGTTGTAAAACTTACTATATTTGGGCTTTGCCAATTTGGCTGCCATATTGACTTGTGATGAATGAATGAATGATGGTGAGGAATGCACTGCGATCTTTGGTCTATTGTGCCCTCTTCTTACTCACATTTACTCGCTTAGCCGCAGCCCATTAACGAAGTCCAGTAGACTGCTTGGCGCTAGCGAGGCAATGCGATCCCTATCTGTAAACAACACTCCAAGGGCCTTGGCTCTGCGTCTATAGATTGATGTGCAGCTCTTCCCTGATTGCTCTTTCCTTTCTACGGAGCAGCTCCTACATGGTGTGGGGACCCACTCCCGTAAAGGATTCGGGTCCTATCATCCTGGTGGAGGCTACGGAGTGGACGAGCTCGTCCGCCAGTTCATTGCCGGCTATAAATTTGTGACCAGGCACCCATATCAGGTGTACCTGGTTTCTCTCCGCAAGGCTATTCAACCTCTCCTTCACTCGTGCACCAGAAGCGACTTGATCTCGTAAGAGGAGATCGAATTTAGCGCCGCTTGACTATCGCTATTCGCTCATTGCGGTAGTTGCGATGGAGGTTTATTTCTATGCACCGGTTTATAGCATAAACCTCTCTCGCTGGAAAATGCTCGGGAACTCACCCATGGGTACGGGGAGCCTAGTGCGTGGGCCCACAATCCCTGCGCACATTCCCTCCGACATTTTTGAGCCATCTGTGTACCACCTCACAGCACTGTTACTCAGCATCCGGTCGAGGTTGGAGTCGTTCCAATCGTCTTTGCTGCCGAGGGTAACCTTAAACTTCTTCCTGAGGTTAACCTTTTTAGTAGTACTATCTAACTTGCCACTTATCATCTCCATCCTCTGGGGTGAGACTATTTTGCCTTTTCCACACCCCTCTGCTGTTATTTTCAGAAGAGTGTGTTTGGCTACCAGACCGATGACCAAATGAAGCGGAGTAATATTGCTTCGCTCATTGCGATAGTTGGGATGGAGGTTTATTTCTATGCACCGGCTTATGGCGTAAACTTCTGCCTGGAAAATACTCGCGAACTCACCCATGGGTATGGGGAGCCTAGTGTGTGGGCCCACAATCCCTGCGCCGATTCCCTTCGAAATTTTCAATCCATCTGTGTTCCACCTCATAGCACTGTTCCTCAGCAACAGCTCGAGGTTAGAGTCGTTCCAATCATCTTTGCTGCCGAGGGTAACCTTAAACTTTTTACTGAGGTTAACCTTTTTGGTGGTACTATCCCTCGGGAGGAGGGCCAATGGTAACTTGCCACTTATCATTTCCATCCTCTGGGATGAGACTACTTTATCTTTTCCACCCCCCTCTGCCGTTATTTGCAGAAGGGTGGGTAAGTTCAAGAATGGTGTACAGCCATGTAACTATCCTTGGCGTTAAACCTCAGGACCTTCCAGCCAGCCGATTACAAACCATTAAGGCCTTTGTCGCCTTGACCAATGTCAGGTTTACGTGCAGCCTCCACCTCAGCGTGGAGTCTAGCGTTAAACCGAGGTATTTAACACGTTTGATCATTCCTATTTCACTACGCCCCAGTAGGAGATTCCTAAGACTGGGTAGGGTCCTGCGTTTCGTAATTGGGATTACAGACGTCTTGGAGGGGTTGATATTTTATAACCTCCCTACACCACCCCTTCGCTAGGTTGAGACCTCTTTGAATCAAGTCACAGAGAGTGTCTTCAAATTTCCCTCTTGCCATAATGACAATGTCGCCCGCGTACCCTTGGCATTGGATTCCATTGTCTGTTAGCAGTGTTAGCAGTTCGTCTACAACTAGACTCCATAGAAGGGGTGATAACACACCCCCCTGTGGGCAGCCTCTTGTTGTGCCGAGACGAATACTGCTATCACCTACTGTGGTCTTAGCAACCCTTGAGCGCAGTACGGCTTCTATCCATCTACGCACTGGTGCCGCCACATTCCTTTTCTCCAGTGCCCTTGCTGCACTTTTGTGGGACGTGTTATCAAAGGCACCTTCGATGTCCAGGAACGCGCAGAGCATCACCTCCCCATGCTCCAGTGAACTCTCTATTTCAGAGGTCATCTGGTACAGAGCAGTTCTGGTAGATCTGCCCGTTGAGCCGCATGCAGCGGTGAACTCTTTAGCGCCTTCATCCTTATTTCTTGATCCACGATCTTCTCCATGGTTTTCAGCAGAAAGGACGTTAGACTTATCGGTCTGAATAATTTCGCCAACGAGTAGTCTTTCCTTCCTACCTTAGGTATGAAGATCACCTTCGCTGTCCTCCATACCTCAGGGATATACGCCGTTACGAGGCTCTCTCTCAGCAGCCGAACTAGGTGGGGCAGCAAAAGCTGCTCCCCCTGTTGCAACAGCGCCGGAAAGAGGTCATCCACTCCCGGAGATTTGAAACTCTCAAACGAGGCCAGCGCCCACCGGATCGAGTCCGCCGTAAACAGCTGTTTGGCAATACTCCAATCCTCGCGGGATGGTCTGTGTTCGATCACCGGTGGACAGTGGTCCTCCCGAATTGTCTCCGGGAAGTTCGCCTCCAAAAGCTCCATGGCCCTATCCTCCGCACTGGTCGTAAATGTCCCATCGTCACGCTTGATTGCTATTTCTACTCCCTTAGTGCCTCTGGCCAGAGCTTTTTGCAGCCGAGCCGCTTCTGGCGTAGTGGCGACATTCTCGCAGAACCTCATGAAGCTGGCCTGCTTTGCAGACCTAACCTCCTTATTATATAAGGTGAGATAGCTTCGGTATTCTACCCAGACCTCCGTACGTTTCGCTCTGTTAAATTACAGACACATTCAGTTTAGAGAGCCTATTCTCCAACCCAAGGCCTGAAACGCTATCATCTGTCTGCTCCCTTCTGCTTAAATCATTGCCTAATATATCCCTGAAGGCGTTCCAATTTGCCTTGCGAGGGTTGCGACTAGGGGGGAGTTGTTTAACCTCTACCTTTAGCTTGAACCTTATGATCCTGTGGTCTGACAATGAGGGCTCTGTCGAGACTCTCCATTGCGAGACCAGTCCGCCTGAAGGATCGTTGCTAAAGGTGATGTCCAACACCTCCCTTCTAGTTATAGTTATGAACGTGGGTTCACACCCTAAATTCTCTATTTCTAAATTGCTACCTACAATGAACTCTAAAAGAGACTCACCTCTTGTGTTGCAATCGGTACTGCCCCATTCCGAGTAATGAGCGTTAGCGTCGCAGCCTATGATGAGGGGGAGCCTGTGCCGTCTGCAGTGCTCTACCAGCCTKTCCACCATCTCCGGGGGCGCTGTAGGTGCCTCCCCTGGGAAGTGGGGAAGCCAGGACGAAGGCCTTGCCCCCAGAGTCCCTGGCCTTCACCGCCACCAAGTCCTGAGTCAGAAACTCTGAAATGCAAAAGAAATCAATATTGTTCCTGACCACTATACAAGTTCTAGGCCTTTCGCTAGAGAGGTCCCAGATTACCTTGTTTGTCTCCGTTTTGAGGCCTTTTACCTCTCCTCTGTGGACCCAAGGCTCTTGGATCAGCAGTATGCCCAGTTCCTCCACAGTGAACCTGCTAGTTACAACTTCCCTAATGACGGCCATTATAAAATGGGTTCGAGGAAGGGCAGATCCTCTTCCCCGCCGTCCACCGCACCGCTGTCCATTGGGTCACCTACCCCTCGAGGAGCTCCTGCGTGGAGGGTAGCTCATCTGCGCGATCTCCTTTGCGGACGCCGGTAGTCGCCGTTGGCACTGCCTTCTCAGTCCAGCTTCCGCAGGGCTGCTCCGACACCTCGTCCACCTGCATTCCTTCTACCTCCGGGCCTGCTCCAGGCACTGCCGGTTTGTCAGATCCTTTGCTCTGGAGAGTTGCAGGCATTGCAGCTCCCTTGCTCACGGTGGCTACAGGCCTGTTGGGCCGTATGACCACCGTGCTGAACCTGTAGTACAGGCGGAAGCTCGCTACCCGGACGTACCTGTACGACTCATCGTCGAGGTACAGGTTGAGTCTCCATCCTTTAATTCCTCCGATCTCCTCCATTTTACTGCTAATGACGCACCAGGACGAGATGCGGAGTCCCCGGTTCTGGTTTTTCGCCAGACCCAAAGCGAACTCATAGGGCTTGTCCCCGCACCGAGGGAGGAACATCGTCATGCTGTGCATGATTGGCAAATCTTTCGCCCTCTTCGCGCAAAGGACAGGGCCCTTCCAGCCTCCGAGCTTTGGAGCGTACTCCTTCAGCCAATCGGCGGACGCCTCATCCACGTAATCTACTTGCAGCATACCTCCTCTGAACTCTACTCCCAGGAAAGACGCCGCATAGTCCTTCCCTCTGAACACTTCCTCCATGAGGAGATCCTGGAGCACTGTGGGCTCCTTCAGTGTAAGCGACTCCACCGCAGTACAGCCATGCGAATGCCTTTTACAGCGTCCGCATATCTATGGCGCCCCTCCTCCACCTGATGGGGAGCCGCTCCAGATCGTTGCTCTCCGGGTGCCTTTGGGTTTGTGCCCCTCAACCTTTGAAAGCTGGGGGGCTCGTGCGGCGTAATCTGGCCGCTCTTTCGCTTTGCGGCTTGGGCATACGTGTCCGCGGGCAGTGCCCTGCTATCGCCACGCCTTGCGGACTGGGTGATTCTGATCGGGCCTCGGTTCCCGCTTCCACTACCTTGCGCGCGAGCCGACACGTTTTTAAGCTCCTTTGCCGGGGATGCGTTGCATCTTTTCCTGGCCAGAGCCTCTGCCACCTCCGGGGTCATCCCATCACGGAGGTTCCGCAGGTACCACTTCATAGTGGAACCCCTCATCCCTTTCCTGCGTGGATCATTGCATCCGCCGGGTTGACCAGCTCCGGGGAGGGGGCGTTGCTCCCCTCTTCCGCGCCTTCTCCTACGAGCACCGTCAAGCCCTGCCCGATGAGACTCACCCGAGTGCGACCCGCTGCGCCTTTTGGCGGGGGTCTTTATAGCGCTTGTTGCTGCTACAGCTGCAGCCGGCATTTCCTCCAGGCGAGCCCCGCTGCAAGAGGGCACATCGTCATCCTCCTGGGCGTGCTCCTCAAACAGCGCCCGTTCATCTGGCGAGAGAGCGTCAAGGAAGCTAAATTTTCGTCTAGCTCCCTGACCCCCTTTGCCTGCCGCTGCACCGATGTCCTTTTCTTTGTCCAAGTCCGTTTTCCGAGGTTGTCGCCTATTATCCAGTTTGTCCGAGTTTGTATTTTTGTTCTTATTCATCTTGCTCTTACGACCCTTGGCCCAACGGTGTGAGTTGTCGGGTCTATCAATTTATATGGGGAACTTGAAGGTCCGCCACGGCAGAGCCCCATGACGCGGTAAGGCCACAGTTACTCCCCAATTCGGCCCGGTGTTGGGGAGGCTCCGTTACAATACAGCCGAATTTAACCTCCCGGCTGCAACTCATCCAGTGGGCACGGAAGTCGCATAACACCCTGGATTAGGAAGTGGTAGCTCTTTGTTAGCGCACGCATGCGGCGCCCGTCACCCCGCATGGTCAGTGCTTACTAGCACCAGCCGCACAGGTTGGGGGCGCCGAGTACGTCTTGCGCCCTTCACCGCGGCAAGGTGCCTACCATTCGCAGAGGTAAAACTTGTGATGCTTCTGCTATTTAGACAATTGTTGTTTTTTTAGAACAATGTTTCCACTTTTTTGTTGGTGGCATTCACATATAACGTATATGTATGTTTGTATGCTTGTGAATTAATTGTTCGGCAATGTTTACAAATATATACTATATACATTTAAGTAGAAATGAATGTATAAGAACATGTAGATCAATGCGCGCACATGTAATACATTGATAAGTGATAAAATCATTATTTGATTTTTTTAATGCGCTCATGCGTAAACATATTATATGAGCAGATAATAAGATTATAATATGAGGATGTGCAAAGACATAAGATTAATATGAAATAAGATGTACCTACATACATATGTATATATTGTTGTGATAAATATAATTTCTATTAGTAAAAAATATAATACAAAAATATTTATAGTATACTATATAATGTAAAAGTCAAATTAAATTATTAAATATGCAAGTCCAAATTGACTGTAAATATTACTTTATATGCATTCATACAAAATTATACTCATATCATAATTATGTTTATATGTCAATATTGAATAGCCGACGGCAAAACGCAAAAGCATAAACATTTGCATACATTGCGAAAGAAAAAATTTAAGCATGAAAATATCACAATGCTGTTGTTATGAGTATCATAAGGAGAATGCATACATATATTTATGTCTCCTCATATTCTTGAGTATGTGAGAGAGCTGCATTTGCACACATTTTTAGCTGTTAAAGATGGAATATCAAAGAACTTATTTTTCATCAATATTCTCTGATAGCGCATACATGATATGGCATCATGAGCCGTACATATGTATGTACAGTACGAACTCAGTAATCGCAACTAATAGAAATCTAGGTAGTAGCACTTATTGAGGTTGTTGCACCCAGCGAGGAAAAATATATAACAAGAAATATGACAAATGAAAATTGTTTTATGATATAGAAAGCTCATTTTCTTTTATTAAAAATTTTATTTTTTACACATTTCGGGTTCGAGTTCTTGTTAGCCTTGGAAAAAACGGACAATTTTTGAATACTCTAATTTCTTTTGCTTTTCCAATGACAAAACTTTGTGTGTACCCGAAGCATTTGTGCATGCGAAAAAAGTTATCTTCTTACTATCTTTCCGACCAGGAGCAAATGATTCATTGAAGCTCACCACCGTTTTATTTGGTATCTGCCTGAAAAACAATCCAGACTCGTCGGCATTAAAAATTTGTTCTGCAGAAAGATCAAGCTCCTTGATTTTATTTCTAAAACGTATTACAAATGGGTCGACAGACGCTGTCTTATTGGAAAGCTTTTCTCCATTAATTTTCTCATGGAGTTTGCGAGTTTTTGCTTTGACGATATCGATGAATTTAGACACATTTTCAATCCTTTGTTTCAAAAAACTTTTAGAGAGCCTTTTCCATTGTTAGATATTCACAAGATTTTAAGGTTTGCCGTTTTCCTGGACCAGCTTCCATATTTGTGGCATATTTAAGTATACAAGCGTATCCCAAATTTTGTCTCTATTTTTATTATAATAGGGAATAGAGTTTTACTTGATAGAAATTAGCTTTATTCGTAAAATAATAGAGAACATTCACGATGTCGAGAATTTAGGGATATTTCGCTTTTGGGATATTTACTGTTTTGGATGATCGTGTTTCACCACATTTGGGTTTACTTGTCGAAAGTAAAAATTATCTCCTTTTTCTGGTCTTACGACCTTTATTGTTCAACCGCTCGCTAAACTCTAAACTTAACAAATTTTATAATTCTTATGGTAACTTAATGCGCTTGCTGTTCTGCTGACGTCGGTTCCCACGTTCCGCTGGATTTCCAGAGAATCACGCCACACTGCGCTAGACGTATCGTATCGTCAGCACTCTTGCAAGTATAACGGATGCGCGTGTCTTTTGATTGCTTTAAAAGTTATTGTTGCTAACTCCCCCCTTCTTAAAATCAATTGTCCTCAATTGATAAAAAATATGGTAAGTTGTCAAAATTGAAGTATGTCATGGGGTTTGCTGTTTTTGGCACTATTTCTGGTACTGCTGGGTTCTTACCCTTGGACGATGTTTCTGATGTAAAGCTTGTTTGCAGGATTATCTTCTTTCTCCTATGGCAGAAGAATATTATTGAAAAATCTGCTGGTGCGAGAATGTCCATGATTGCCACAGAAGTTTGACCAATTGAAAAATATCTGATTTTTGAAAACGTTGATAGGTACATCCACAAATTAAATCAAGTTTTGACCTGAACTGTCATCGCTATGCGTCATAACCGACATTGAATTTATTTGTAGCTGTGCTGTAATTCCTCCGCCTTACTTAGAGTTCGAGAAATAAAAGAAATAGGTTTTCCACTTTGAGAAAGAACGGCACCAAATGCAAAATTTGAGGCATCAGTTGTGAGCTTAAAATCGTTATTGTAATTTGGAAAAGATAAAATTACCTCATCCGAAACCAATGTATTTTTAATTTTCTGAAATGCTTCTTTAGCTTGTTCATTGAATTCAATCGGTACTTTTGCGGGCTTGTTTTTTGAAATACGGCCTTCTTCGCCTCTTAGTGAGATTGTTAATGGCTTTGCTAATTTCGCGTAATCGCGAATAAATCTACGATAATAGCCGGATAGGCCTAAAAGTTAACGAATTCTTTAATATTTTTGGGTTCGGGAAAATTAGTAATTGCTTCTACCTTTTTTGGGTTAGTTCTAATGCCCTCTTGTGATACTATAAATCCTAAAAATTCTACATCCTTTTGAAAATATTGACATTTGTCCAGTTGAGTCTTCATATTTGCTTCCTCTAAAGATTCGGAAACTTTTCGAAGATTCTGTAAGTGTTCTTCTTCAGATTTTCCGAATATTATGATATCATCTTAATACACATAGCAAATCTTGCCTATATGTTCATGGAGGATATCGTCAAGTGTACGCTGGAAAATGGCGGGCGCATTTTTCAGCCCAAATGGTAGCCGAGTAAACTCGAACTTTCCATTATTCACCGAAAGTGCCGTTTTTTCTATGTCTGACGACTTTAGTGGGATCTGATGGAACCCACTTTTGAGGTGTAGCGTGTTAAAAAACGAATTGTCGCCGAAATGCGATAACATACCCTCTATTTCGGGTATCGGATATTTATCCGCTATAGTTAAACTATTTAATTTTCTATAATCGATCACCAACCTATACTGTTTATTTCCACTGGAATCGTGTTTTTTGCCACGATCCACACAGGGGAATTATAGGGGGATCTGGATGGTCTTATAATGCCATCGTTTAGTAGTTTTTCCACCTGTTTCTCTACTTCGCCTCTAAGTGATGCTGGATATGGATAAAACTTACTATATATTGGAGAATCGGATGACGTTCTGATCTCTCCCACTACTTTGGTAGTATAAGTTAACCGTTCATCAGGTTCTGAAAATAAGTTAGGATGCTCTGTAACCAATTTCTCTAGAGCTATTTTTTGATGGGGAGTAATGTTGTCATCGTGTATTTTGATAGCATTTACTTCATATGTTTTTAATTCTTTAATTAATATTTTCAAATTATTTTTAATTGGCAAGGTTTCCTCTCTAATGTTAATTACAGCATCTAGCTGCCGAAAGCAATCATAGCCCAAAATGCCATGAAAAGTTCTTAAAGGGGGTAGTATAAAGAATTTTAAAGTTTCTGTTTGATAAAAAGCTGTAAAAATGTTTGGTGTTTTATTTCCATATCACCAGCAATCGTTTTCGCTAAAAACATATCTTTGTTTTCTAGTATTTTTTTGTTAAATTGGGTTGAATATAATTCTGGCTGGAGCCAGTGTCAATTAAAAATTTTAATACTTCGCCGCTCTTCGTACTTTGAATACCTTAAGGCAACGAAGAGCTTTTTAACATAAAAATTAATATCGCTATATTCGTAATATTGTCCTTCATCCTGTATATTGTCGTCCGCCACACCCAAATAATCATTCAGATATTCTTCTGAGGCAGTGTTCGAGGTAGCGCTTGGAGTATTACTTATATGAAAATGGCGTTGTGCCTTTTGTGGCTTGAGATTTCCTTCAGAAGTGGTGTGTGGTGGCCTTTTGCCGAATAATTGATTATTTTGTGGCCGGTTCATATAGTTAATGCGGCGCGAGCGCAAAGTTTCATCTATCTCCATAGGCACCRSCGGTTTTGGGGGGCGYAYAGGYGGTTGGTTAARGTGTGTTTGTGCATTTAAGTTCCGATCAAATYTTTGATTTGGAAAGTTATGTGAAATAAGTTGTGGTTGGTTAAATTRTGTTTGTGCATTTAAATTCTGATTAGGTCTTTGATTAGGAAGATTTTGTGAGATAATTTTTGGATGTGGCTGTGGTAAGAAAGCAATTTCGCGGAAGAAATTTTGTCGGTTTACTTGCCTCTGAAAATTTTTTCAAGGTGAAGGTGGTGCGGTGTTTCGCTGCATCCCTCGATGATCCATATTGGTGTTGTGTGCGTACCGTGTGTGGAATCCCTGATTTTCCAACTTCAAGCACAAGTGTAATGCTTGGGGCAGATCCATTGGTTCCTTCACGCCCAATAGTTTAGGCAAGTCGCCGTTGAGGCCGCGCACAAACGTGTCTAGCGCCTTGTTTCTGTATGTGTGAGTAAGAAGATTACGAGCCTCGCTACCCACCTCCATACAGCCTAGCTTATTAAGTATTAAAGATAAATTGGAATAAACGGCCTGGTAAAGTTCTTCAATTGACCTAATTCCCTGAACCAAAGAAGTCATTTGGTATTCTAGGGTGGATACATCGCGCTTGTCGGCGTAATGTAAAGTTAGACACTTACAAATAGCACCCCAGTCTAAGGGTGTATTGTATGACTCAAGGGCAGCATCCGCGTTGCCGACGATTTTATTTCTTATCACGTTAAGGATTCCGTAGAATTTAGGTGTGCCCTTATTTGCTTCGTAAATATTTAATATTCGATTTACACTTTTTTCCATGAATTGAATTCGGCGGGATTTCCCGAGAATTCGCGTAAACATTTTACCACATCAGGTATCTTGTCTAAATCTGATAAGTTGCTTGCATGTTCTATATTAATGGTTTGGTCGCAAGTGTCTGCTAAGCCCGCATTCGGGTTAAGGGTTGCCCTAACTGTGCTGGGCCCCTGCCTGTTTACCACGTCTAAAGCTACCCTTCCTATTAGGTTTACGAGGTCATCTTCGTTTATTGTAACGATAGCTGATCCTGAATTTCCTGCAGGATCATTCGCCTGATTACTGGTGGACGAACCAGATTATTTGGGTTCGGCATTTTTTATTTTGTTGTGTCTGGTAAAGAGTTCGTTTTATATTTTTTCTCACTGTTCACTACTCTTTACGTATCGGTTTCTTTTCTACTTCAATAACGTTGCAGTTTTTGCACTTACAAATTAATGCTTAAAGGTTTTATTTCAATTTTAGTTTGGTAAAAAAAAATTTCACAATCAGGGTTTCACTTAATGTTCTTAATTAGTAATTATCACTTAACTTACAATACAATAACGACTTGCATTCTTTGCCCCTTGATATTGTTGGTTGTTAATGTTGATATGTGCTGATGAGTTGGCTTGCGCCCAACGCGTCCTTTTTGCTCTGCTACTAAGGGGCCTGATCTCACACTAGCGTAGTTGTTTTTATTATCACACCACGTTCTCCGAAGAAGGATTCTTAACGCCTTTTGTTTTCCTCCGCGACGTACGAGCTTATTTTGGCTCGGGCACCAGTTATGGGTTTACTTGTAGAAAGTAAAAATTATCTTCTTTTTCTGGTCTTACGACCTTTATTGTTCAACCGCTCGCTTAACTCTAAACTTAACAAATTTTATAATTCTTATGGTAACTTAATGCGCTTGCWGTTCTGCTGACGTCGGTTCCCACGTTCCGCTGGATTTCCAGAGAATCACGCCACTAACTTATATGTGGGCTTGTGTACGCATCATTTGCGTGGGAATGTCATACGCACATATGCATGTATGTATGTACATATAGAGCGGTGCGCGCACATTATCTTACTGATAAACGATAATATCATTATTTGTATTTGAATTGTACTTACATATGTAAATATATACATATGTATTTTAATTTAAGTCTCCTCTATTGTGCGGACTGACGGACGCCTAATTTGTTCAAAAACTCTCAGTTTTGTCATTATGGATGCTGAAGCTTCGCTGACGGCTTTCCATTTATCAGTCGACTTACACATGAGTGTCGTTAAATTATCCCCCGTAAAACTACCACCGATTGTGGTTTTTAGTTTTTCCCTTGTATTTGAAAGTCGAGGGCAATAAAAAAATACATGCTCTGAGTCTTCTATATGCTCTGTATATGTCGGACAGTGCGGACTAATGTCATTGTGGAATCTGAAAAGGTAGCTTCTAAAGCACCCATGTCCACTAAGTATTTGGGTCAGATAAAAGTCTAGGTCCCCATGTCGTCTGTCTATCCACGAGTGGATGTCCGGTATCAGTCGGTGGGTCCAACGCCCTTTTGATGAGGAATTCCACCGCTCCTGCCACATTTTAATGCTTTTGTTCCTCTCCTCTGTCTTTGCTGATACTGTTTTAGGCGCTAATAGATGATATAAACGCTCGAATTCATCCCCTTGGATGTCAATGGGCGGCATGCTGGCTAATACTTCAGCGGCGTCGGTTGATGTGGTCCGGAAAGCACTTATTACTCGAATTGCAGAAAGCCTATGCACTGCAATTATTTGTTTAGCATACGCTTTTATATCCATTGCCTGTATCCATACTGGAACTGCGTACAGTATTACGGAACTCATTGCTTTCGCTATTAAGRATCGCCGGCTGGAACGCACACAGCCTGTATTGGTCATCATTCTCGATAAAGCATTGTAAATTTTGTTTGCTTTACTGGAAGAATACTCCAGGTGTTCTTTAAATTTTAATTTAGAATCTAATATTACTCCCAGATACTTCAGCTGCGGCTGCGAAGTAATCTCGCACTCCCCTATGGTGAGCACTATTTGTTCTTCTACCTTCCTGGTGCTTATGAGCAAAACTTCAGTTGTTTGCTCCGCCAGTTCCAGACTCACAGAAGAGAACTAATGGCGTAGACCATTTATGCACTCATTGCATTTGTTTCGTAGGTCGGCTAATTGTTTAGCCACTGCTACCACCATGAGATCGCCCGCATTAGCTATTAGTTTCACATCATTTGGTTGCTGCCTTCTTAGCACCCCGTCATACATGAGGTTCCATAATAGTGGGCCTAACACTGACGCTATTGGTACTTCACTCGAAATAGAGTAGCTCCGTCTGTATCAAAAAGCAGCCTTCTGTTTTCAAAATAGCTCAATATAATGTTTACGAGGTATTCAGGGGCGCGTATTTCATCCAGGGCTTTGATTATGTGTGCCCATTTTGCCGAGTTGAACGCATTCTTGACATTCAGAGTAATCAGCGCGCAGTACTTTTTAGTGCCACCTTTCCACCTTTTGCCACTTACTGCCCATTTCGCAGTATCAACAACTTCTCGTAGTGCGTCAATAGTGGATCTCTTTTTTATAAAGCCGTATTGTCTCTCTGATAATCCGCCGGCTTTCTGKATKGMTAACTCCAAGCGGTTTCTTATTATGTTTTCGTACACTTTACCCATTGTGTCGAGCATACACAGTGGTCGGTACGATGAGGGTTCTTCAGGTGGTTTCTTTGGTTTTGCTTCCTCACAGAGCTTCTCAAAACATGATTTTTTGCTCCGGGTAATTATTGACTTTAGGAGCTTCTTCTGGGCGGCGTGTCACCTGATGCTTTTGATGCACTCCAGACTAGCTCAAACAGGTCTGAGTCGAACTCCTGTTGCTCCCAGCTTCGCTTTCGGAAAGTGTTTCTGCTAAGAAGTTCGGGCTCTCGGGAGCACGAGATTTGTGCTATAATCGCCATATTATCGCTGTTTGTGTATATGTTTGACACCGCCCACTTAATGTGCCTACTAAGCGAAACATTTGCAAACATAATGTCAATAATAGATCCTTTATTCCCTTTTTGGTACGTATTTTGTGTTCCGGTGTTCAATATTGTTACGTGCATTTGACTCAGGATGGTTTGTACATCTACTGCCTCATGCAGTCGACCAGGCATTAAAATCACCTGCTATTATAATCGGTGTTTTGTCTCTGGTTTCTAATGAAAGTCTTAAAAGGAAATTTTCGAATTCGGTGATTGCTGCGCTGGGACGAGCATAGCAACTTACAAAATATATCCCATGTTTATTCGCCCATGTGAAGCAGTTATGAGCTCCTCTGGAGCAGGTCTTAAAAGGTTGACCTTTGCAGGACCATATTGCTGCTTTGCCAGATTTGTCTGCAGTCCAGGTGCTTTCTGGACGCTGTAAGTATTATTCACTTAGTATGGCGACATCAATGTTCTCTTCTATGACTGTCTGTTCTAGAAAATCCTGAGCCGCTGCACAATGGTTAAGGTTTAACTGTAGTATCCTCATTTACTTCGAGACTTCATCATCTCGAGATACTTTTCAGGGAATTTTGTGACTGGGACTGAAAAAAATTAATAGTTAAACAAAAAAAAAACAAAAGACCCTAATATATATATTACGTGTCACCTTATTTGTTCCCGATGGACTCTTAAAGTACTGAACTGATTTGAGCAAAATTTATCACACTATGTCCAGTTTGAAGCAACTTAGAAGATGGGATAACCAAACAATTCATAAATAATAAATATGGTGAAAGCTGCATTAAATGGACGTTCAATTAAGCGGACACCTCCATAAAGTACAATCTATTAAGCGAACAACTCTAATATCTGGGCAGAGGTGATGGCTTGTCAGTGTCTGTTTATGGGTGATTTCGTTGTATATACATATTTCTAAACATACGCATGTATTCACAATATTCAAAAAATATAACAGAGTTGAACTTCCATAACTTAAACTTCTATAACTCGAAGTTCTCCATAACTCGAACTCTTGAATTATCAATAGAAGTCAAATTGCATAAAAATTTCCAGTAAAAATTGCGATATCTTGATGAAAATTGTATGCACTTAGTACAAAAAAAAAAGAATACAAGTTTATAGACGGGCGTGATCAGACCACTGCCACGCCCATAAAACGCCAATAACTTAAAACCTATTAAGTGGCGGAATTAAGCACTCAATTAGTATATAAAACTATACTTTATCACCAGTTATCGTAGTAACAAGGGGCACTTCTAGCAGCAGCGTGAAAATGGATGAAATCGGAACATAGCCCCGCTCACTCCCCATATAACGGTATTGTTCAAAACTATTAAAAGCGTAATAAATCAATAACTTATAACACTTCTTCTTCTATACTGGCGTAGAACCCCTTACGCGGTTATAGCCGAGTTAACAACAGCGCGCCAGTCGTTTGTTCTTTTCGGTACGTGGCGTCAATTAAAGATTCCAAGCGAAGCCAGGTCCTTCTCCACCTGGTCTTTCCCCCGGAGTGGAGGTCTTCCTTTACCTCTGCTTTCCCCGGCGGGTACTGCGTCGAATACTTTTAGAGCTGGAGTATTTTCGTCCATTCGGACGACATGACCTAGCCACCGTAGGCCCTGCCTTTTACTTCGTTGTTCTATGTCACTGTTGACGTATATCCCATACAGTGAAGTGAATTCTGGAAAATATTTTTATAATACATTAATTTAGTTAATAAAATTATATATACGGGTGGTATATAGATGTTATAAGGTTGCTCTATCGGAGCCGGTGTAAAGAATTGGACAATGGGCGTGGCACCCCCCACTTTCTGCTGAAATCCAGTACCTCGTTACCGGATTGACCGATTTTGACAAAATTTCGAACGTAACATTCCTTTCACATTCTTATGTTACTCTGTAAAAATGAGCGAAATGGGATTACAACTACGCGTACCTCCCATATTACGCAATTTAAAATTCTTTGACTTTCCAGTACACAAATAAAGAGTTAATTAATATAACGGAATCAAATTTTGCGGTGATAACTCCCTTAAAGTAAGTCACTTTTACAGGAGTGCAAGTCGAGGCGGAATTTGTTCGGCTGTCTGTTGTGATTGCACCTTTTTGACGTCCAACCTTCCTTGTATTTGTAGACGTTCGTTGTTTCATATACAAAGGCTTGGCTTTAACGAGACAGTGCCCCGAGTCGATATTAGGACCTCGGAACGTACGTCTAAAAGAGTGAATGCGGGTGGCTAGAATTTCGTCCAACCGGGTGAATGACAGTATTCGGCGACGGAGTCTCTCTCCCACCATTAATCCCACACCGAATGCGCACTCCTTTACATGGCCACTGTAGTAAATGCCACAAGGGACTACTCGCCTCAGTTCTTGTCCCATCCATCCCAATTCTTGGGCGGCGGTGTTATCAGCTTTCACTCTACTCTAATTCCAAGTCAGTGTGATGATACGAGGTCAGTATAGTAAAACCCTCAAAGGGCTTGGCGTTCGTATGTGTCAGTTTTTTATGACCTTTTAAAAAAAACCCAAAAAAACCAAAAAAAAAAGGAAAAAAAAGAAAACAAAAAAAAACAACATCCTTGCGACAGAAACAGCGTAGTTGTTAGATCGATGCTTTCCCAACAAGCCTTCTATTACTTCTTTGATTGCCCGCCATGCATTAGCGTCAATCAAGATATTGTTGAATGCGTCACTTTTAATCAGCTTTCGTATATCTGGACCATATACATTATATATTAGGTTGTCAAAAAGGTCTTGCGGTATTTTCGCTAGTTGGCGCTGAGAGCGCGTAGTTCTAGTTTTACTCGTCGCATCGAATACGAACAAAAATTACATTGCCGAAGACATTTTACATTGCATTCGCTAAGACTTGGAAATGGACAAATTCCGATCATCTGGACAATGAAGACGAAGCCGTGAATTATCCAGTGGAATTTGTAAATTTTTGGGAGAGGCTTGGTATGCTACCTAATCATTTGCGTCTCAAAGTTGGATCTGTCATTATTATGTTTCGCAATCTTCATGTGCCGAAACTGTGTAATCGAAATTGTAACGGAGCTATCGAATACAACCGGCCGAAAGCTTGATTCTACGAATTCCTTTGAGTTCCAACGATTTGACCTTTCAGTTTAAACGTATATAGTTACTAGAGAAAATTGCAATTGAAATGACAATCAACAGGACACAAGGATAGTTGCTAGAAGTGTGTGGCATAAATCTGGGAATGCCATGTTTTTTACACGGACTTCTACACGTGGCGTATTCGTAAGATCGAAGTTCATCTAATCTATACATTTACGCACCGGTACAGAAACCAAAAAATGTTGTTTATCAAACTGCGCTGCATTGAAAAAAATCTAGAAAAATCACAAATAAATGATTTAAATACAAAATATAATACATTCAACTTTTTTTCATTTCAAAGCACAAAATTTCACGTTTAAAATCTTAAGATATTTCCCTGGCTCGGATTCTTGCAAGAGTATAAAATGTTGGGTTGCATTCAAACTTAGTTTTGTTTTTTACTTGTTAGTCAATTTATTGGTATCCTCTCCCTGAACAATAAACTGCCCTTTGTTTTGGATCCGATGAAAAAAGTACAATAGGTATTTATTACGACGAGGAAAAATCACTACTTTAAACAACCTTTTTTCGGGAGAAAAACACAATTTTAATGAAATGTCGTTCTTAAAAAATATCAGTAAAGATGAAAGAAAAAAGGCGGTAAAGCGCGCGTTGCTACTTCCTTGAGCGAGACGTCGAAAAAGAGAGCCGGCCCATGAGTCACCCCCTTAAAAATAGGGCAGTGCTGCAAGCGGTGTGGGCGGCAACAAAGCGAGCACCGAGTTCGGGGCGGGTGCGCAGCCGCGCCACGGTTGGCGCAGTGGTTACAGTGGTTGTACGGGGCGCTGCTACGGGGACAGCTCCAGTGCGCGGCACAGTGATAGCCGAACGTATAGTTGGTGTTGGTGTAACTGGCCTATCAGCATCCATAATACCCTGTATGGAAGAAGAGAATATGTTTATAGATTTATCATTCATAATTTGTTCCACAATATGTGGCACGAATGGGCCGTCATTTTAGACGGGCTCTTAAATAATTAAGTTATATTGTTTGTTTATCGTTTATTTCGGCGGTTGTTTTAACGAATTTTGACACCGTTTGGTTATTATCGGTAGTAGGTAACAAACATAGTTTTACAAGTGGACTAGATAACGTTCCGATTTGCGTACGGAGATCGACTACTCGGATATGACCATCGGAGCCATAGTAAAGAGTTTCTATGCGGCCAAGCCGCCACTCGGTCGGAGGGGGACAATCGTCGTTAATTAGGACCCAATCTCCAAGCTTAGGCGCATTTTCTGATGTTTTCCATCGATACCTCTTGTCGAGGTCTTTTAAATAGTCTTCTTTCCATCGGCGACTGAAATTATGATGGAGAATTTTAATTCTTTCCCATCGATTTAATAAGGACAGCGACTCCACGCCTGGCTCAGATGTGGCCAGAATGGGTGCTCCTTTGAGAAAGTGCCCTGGGGTTAGGGCTGTAAGATCTGAGATGTCTTGCGAGAGCGTTGTTAGTGGCAGTGAATTGAGAACGGCTTCAATACGAATTAATAATGTTGTAAATTCTTCAAAGTTAAATTTGTAGTTTCCAGCTACTTTTTTAAAATGGGATTTGAAACTTTTCACTGAGGATTGCCATAATCCACCCATATGAGGCGCGCTTGGGGGAACAAATTGCCAGTTAATGCCTTGGTGAGCGTACTTTTGTACGATCTGAGGGGAAACTTGCTTGATGAAATCAACAAASTGTTTTTCTGTGGCTCTTTGAGCCCCTATGAACGTTTTTCCCTTGTCGCTCATAAGTTTTGACGGAAAATCGCGTCGTCCGACGAAGCGTGCGAAAAGAAAAGGCCCAGCAAAATCGACACCTGTGATGGTGAAAGGCAGAGCGAAGTTGCAGCGTTCCGGTGGAAGTGCTGCCATAATCTGCGTCCTCATCTTCTGTTTATGCATAGTGCAGATCTTGCACATGAAAATGCACTTTTTTATTTGAGGCTTAAGTCGGGGAATATAAAACTCTTGACGGATTATATGTTGCATCAAACGTTGTTCAGCGTGTAGCATTAATATGTGTATATAACGGATAAGTAATGTGGGAAGTTGTGATTGTTCTGGCAAAATTATGGGATGGCGTTCGTTATGTGTCAGGCTTGAGTTGGCAAGCGGACCGTTCGCACGAAGCACACTCTTTGTATCCAGAAATGGATTTAGTACTAAGAGTGAGCTCCTCTTTTTAATCGGCTTCGATTCTCTTAGTAGTGACATCTCGCTACTGAAATGGCGCAATTGGGTGTAAGTAATGAGAGCGACCTTTGCCTCTTGTAGGTCTAGGTGCAACATCACCTTGGGAGTACACTGAGGGTTCTCCCTTGACTTTAGTCGTGAGTCGCTCTATGAATTTGAGCATGTAAGCGATTACCCTGAGTGGGAGTATGATGAAAATCACTCAAGGATGTCGTCGTCATCTATCGTTGTATGAAAGGAATCGATTTTCCGACTTTCGGGGGACACTATATTGCGCATAGGCGATTGTGGCCAAGAATCGGGAGATTCTGTTAACCGTCGGGAACCATTCCGCCAAAGAGTGGTGGAGGTAAGGTGCAAGGGTTTGCACCCTCTTGTACCCAGATCGGCAGGATTGTCAGCACTGGCTACATGTCGCCAGGAGGCTGATCCCACTCTTTCAAGGATTTGAGACGTTCGATTGGAAATATACGTCTTCCATGCATGTGGTGGTTTTTCTAACCAGGCTAATACGATTTCGGAATCAGACCAGAGATACAATTTGTACCGTTCCATATTTAGATGTGTTTGCACCATGGATACTAGTTTAGCAAGTAACGCACCACATAGTTCCAGTCGTTTTAGACTTATTGTTTTTAAAAGAGCTACCTTTGCCTGGGCTACTAGTAGGTGACTGGTGTTTTTTTTTTTTGTTGCTTTCGAAGGGGGAATCTTTCATAGATACTGATACTTAGTGGTATGCAGTATGCACGATTCGTACTGCTCGCTAAAGGTGCACCTCATTCGGGACCACGCCTAATAAGTAATATCTTACTGTATTAGACTTGCGGAACAGTACGCCTATATACTAAACCCTTAACTCCGTCGTCTGTAGCTTTATGGAACGGCCCTGCGGGACCGCCGCTAGGCATTACATAGCAGGGCCAGCTTAGCCTATTGGCTCACGTCATTAGCTCTTTGTGGCCTAATTTCACTACTTCTTTGGTGTTCGGCTCTTCTTAGCTCTTGCAGTATCAGAACTGTCACCCTCTCCATGGCATACCATACTCATCGTTTATGCAACATATAATTCACTATGTTGTCAGGGGTTACCCGGCCTGCTACTTCTATCTCCAGGGCCTGGCGCTCTGACGTAAATCTCGGACAGTAGAAAAATATGTGCCTCGCATTTTCATTACTGTTACCACAGAAAGAGCAAATAACGCCATCGTCATTACCATATCTATGCAGGTACTCTCTGAAACATCCGTGTCCTGTCAGAAACTGCGTCATGTAAAAGTTTGTCTCGCCATGCTTTCGTTCTACCCATTCTTGTACTTTCCCAATTAGACGGTGCGTCCATCCTCCCTTCGTTGTTGTGTCCCAATGGTTCTGCCATTCCTCCATGCTTTCTTGTCTTTCCAATTTTCGCTCTTCCATTGTCAGCTTTCTGCCTTTGGTTTTGCTTTTGTCATATATCCGCCTCGGTTCTCGAGCCATTATGTCTGGCGGCATTATCCCAGATATAATGCTAGCGGCTTCATGAGATACTGTGCGGAATGCGCTAATAGTTCTAATTGCGCTTAGCCGGAACACTGATTGTGCCATTCTTGCATATGTTTTTTGCATGAGCGCTGGTCCCCATACAGGTACGGCGTACATTACAATTGACTGGCTAACCTTGGCCAAAAGTGCTCTGCTGCTTTATTTTGGACCTCCTATGTTGGCCATAATTCAGGTTAGCCCTGCATTTACACGGGCAGCTTTTTCGCAGACTTTCTCAATGTGAGATTTGTAGCTCAGTCTCGCGTCGATCATTACACCAAGGTACTTTAGTGCTGATTGCGTTGTAATGATATGTCCGTCAATGTTGAGAGAGATATTCTCTAGTTTTTTTCTGCTTGTAATTTTCACTGCTTCGGTTTTTGTTCCGCGAGTTGTAGTTTTGAGTTATTTAGCCAGAGTTTTATTTTTGGTACTGTCTCACTACATATCCTCTGAATTTGGTGGAGTTCTTTGGCCTCTATGGTTACCGCTATATCATCAGCGTATACTTTCTAGTCGGACACAGATAATCCACTCCAGCATTTTTCCCATTGTGTCGATCATGCATAGTGGGCGGTAAGAGCTCGGTTCCCCTGCTGGCTTATTTGCCTTCTGCAATAGCACTAGACGTTGCATTTTCCATATCTTCTGAAAAATTCCGACTCGTAGGCATCACTGCGAGCTTCAGGACTTTGTTCGGGAGTTCATCCATGCCAGGTGCTTTGGAGTTGCCAAACCCTTCAGCAGTTTGTAGCACTTCGAGGTCCTTTACTGGTGCTGCATCTGTGGGCTCCGCTTTTTCGAGAAGTAATCTTCCACCTCTTGGCTTTGCTTAGGAAATAGCGTTTCGATCACATGTCTTAGCAAAAAGAGGCAGGTCGGTGCTTGCCCCTTGCCTCCTCCTATCCTTCCCATTACTATTTTATACGCCTCTCCCCATGGGTTTTCATCTACTTTTTCTCCATAAAATCTTGAAGCAAGAAGTTTTGCTCGAATTTATTGCGTTTTTGAGATTCCTGCGCTTTCCTTTGAAAATTTCTCTCAGCCTCGTACAGTCGCTGTTGCCTATGCAATGTTTAAATCGGCGCTTCGCTTTGTGGCACTCGCTTCTCAGTAAAGCGATTTCATTGTTCCACCAGTATACCCGCCTTCTATGGGCTGTTTGCTTCCTTCTGAACATAGCCGCATCGCAGGCTTTGTGTATCGTCCAGCATAAATTGGAAAAGTTCCTCGTCAAGTGTTTCGATCCTCCACCCTTTGGACTGCACTCTTTGGCGACAAGCGGTCCTTGCGTGTGTTTCCTTATATTTATTAATATAGTCAGGTGATCAACGTGGGTATAAATGTCGCTTACCCGCCAGTCAGTTGATCGAATTAGGGTTCTGCTAGCAAAGGATAATGGAGCCACGTCCATTCTTTTCAAAGGTGTTCTTTGTCCCTGTATTCAGCAGGACAGCGTCTATCACCGCAAAGGCTTTAAACAGTGCCCTTCCTCTCGGGTTAGTTGCTTTGCTTCCCCACTCTATCGCCCAGGCCTTGAAGTCCCCCGCAATTATGTTTGGTGTAGATGTCATTGCGTCTTCCACAAGTTCGTCCAGTATTTTTTCATACTCGTCGAGTGGGATACTCGGCGGTATGTAGCAGCTGTAGAAGTTTATCCCATGCATTTTCGCTTTTGCGTAATAAGCCCTTTCAGTTACTGGTTTGTGTTGAAACGGTTTGTCTCCACATGCCCATATTGCTTCCTTTTTTGTGGTATCTGATTTCCGCTTTTCAGTCGTTTTATTTTTGTATTGTTCACAAATTATTGCTACGTCAATAGCCTCACAGTGGTTCAGGTTTATTGGCGGGATCTTCACCTTATATTTTTACTACACGGAGCTATGTAAATGGGACATTTTCGGCTCCCTATTTGGTGTTCGGTGTTCGCTTTTCCACTCTTTTTGCACGCAATGCAAAAGGGTTTATTAGTACAGGATTTCGCAAAGTGATCGTCTTCTCCGCACTTAATACAGCACTTGCTAATGTCTTCCAAGTTGCCGCACGCCTTCGCCACATGTCCATATTCGAGACACCTAAAGCTCTTTTTCAATTGAGTTTTCTCCCTTATCCTGCATATTGTCCAGCCGATCTTGATCTTCTGGGCCTGTAGCAAATGTTCCGCTTCTTGCGCAGGAAGACTTATCACGGCTATCTGGGTGCCCGCGTAGGCCGCTCTGATGGTTTTTATTGCTGATACATTAAAGAGCCCAAGTTCTTTATTTCTGATCGGTTTGCTTCCACTATATCTTCTTTGTAGTGATATCGTCTAAGTCCCGCAACTCCACTTTGGTTTCTTGCTTCAATGTTTTGATTTGTGCCTGGTCGCCCAATATTTTGCTTATCTTCTCTTTATATCCTTCGGTACATCCTGTTTGCTCCTTCTTTAATTCAAGAAGAATTTCTCCATTGGCTGTCGTTTTTACTCTTGAGACATTTTTGAAAAGTTCTTGCAGTGTCCCATTTGCTTTAACTGTGCGAAGAATGTCTGCGTACGTCATTTCTCCAACTTTTGCAATCACGATAGCATCGGGTCGAAGACGTTGTGCCGTGTTTACATTCTTCTTAATCTTTTTTTTCTTATATTATTATTATATAGGTTATTTCAACAACCTTTGTCTGGCTTGACACATTACGCTTTAATTCACCCAGTCGGGCGTGCTCTTCCTTAGCACATGCGTGAAGCCTCGCGATAGAACTAAGTAGCTCCCGCATGGGGTTGTTGATGGAACGCTGTGTGGGGGTGCGTGCATCATATCCGCTAACTTCTGTATCATTTCTCCTCACTGCATCATGTGATCTCGTTTGGCTAGTGTTCCAGGTCTTTCCAGCGATAGCCCATTTACAGGCGATCTGGCCAATCGCGAGGCCTTCTTAAAGGTTTTGGTGTCGTTGTTGTTTTTTCCATTGTTTTCTCCATTACTCAGTTTTGCCAGCGCATCGTTTGCAGGGGGGCGGGCCGAAATAGACAGGAACGGGTGTACCCTCGGGGACGATGCCCCTACCACAGTTCCCTGAGGCTCTGAAGTTGATAAATAATGACCAATTGAAAGAACTATTGTCACCAGTTGAGGCAGCAGCGTGGGATTCCTTCGAAATGGTCGTTTCTTCTTTTCTCGGTAAACACAAAAGTCCAAACTACGAGAAAATAGTGAGCGACTTAATCAAAAATTATGCAGAAATGGGTGATTATTCAAAACTTATTTAATTGAATTATATAAAATTTTATAATTTACGTATTTACATTTTCTTTTTTCTCCAGGCGTAAATATGTCTTTAAAAATTCATTTTCTGCATTCCCATTTAAGTTTTTTTCCGGCAAATCTCGGAGACGAAAGTGACGAGCATGGTGAAAGGTTTCAACAGCAAATGAAATTAATTCAGAATCGATACCGAGGTTTCTGGGACGTCGGTATGATGGGTGACTACTATTGGTTTCTCATAAGATCCTAACTAAATAAACGACAAAACAAAACACATAATAATTTCGACTATAATGTAAGAACATAAATAAATGAGTTTATAAAAACTAAAAACGACATGAAAATTGACTTTTTAATTAACAGAAACAGCGCATATCTAGATATCCCACCCCTACTTTACATTACATACGCATATATGTACGTATACATTGACTTTGCACGACTTGGATATATTTATTTGATCATGTACAACTTTCCTATTTATCCATGGATTTTGTTCGTTGGTAGCTTAGTTTTTTATAAAGAAACAGAACTTCATACAAAATAAAATAAATTTAAAATTTTTTCCTTGTCAAGGTTTATTTTTTTTAAATTATTTCATAAAAAAATTTAAAACCACGAAGTCATTAATCAATTTCTCAGAAATTATAAGGCCTATGGAAAAATGGAGTAGACAATATTTTTAGGAAATTTCATTCACTTTTATTTTCTAAAATTTGCAGTAAGATTGCTCAACTGGTCAGTGRGATATACATGATTAAATGAAGATACCTTTTTTGTTTGGTCGAATAACGGTAAATTGCAAATATCTCAAAAACTTATCCATAAAAACAAAAAATTTACTCGATTTTCGAAAGCAGCGACCTATTTCACATACAAATTGGATAGTGGCATCCGTGGAACAAAAAACAAATTCAAATTTGTGATCCAGTGTTTTTAATTAGTTCTTCAACAAAATTTTCCTCGGTATGAAAGTCGATTGGAACTTCTGTAATTAATGGCCAAACATCTATATTTCTGCTCATTTGAGTGGACCTTCTTGGACATCTAATGTTACCCATTAATAATCACCAAAAAGTCTCAATTTGTGACTAATTACTATTCACTAAACAGTCTGTAGCGCTAGTCTCAAATATTGCCTAAAATTGGACACCTGATAGTTAGCAGGTCACAAATCTAAAAAGAACTCTTGTCTGCTATTTTGAATATGCTGAATACAGATTATCATAGATAGTAATCGATTGTCGTTTTTTTATAATTTGTAAGCAACTCAAACAGAAAATGTTTAAAAATATATAAATTTTACGTAAATTTCGTAAATATTATGAAACAAATTTACCATATATTTTAGCTTTCAATTATGATTAATTTGAAAAAGTATTACTCTCAAAGATGTCTCCTTTCCTCCATGATAATAATAAAATACCAACGCTCCAATTGAGGTTTCGTGAAAAACGTGCTATATTATAGAGCAAGTAAATAGAATTACTAACGAAATAAGAAAAGCATTTGAGCACAGAGAGTACTGTTCAGCTATACTTCTAGACGTAGCTCAGACGTGTGATAAGGTATGGCATGAGGGCCTTTTGTATAAGATTAAAAATATTCTACCTTCAGAATTGTATAAAACAATGGAGTATTATTAAAAAATAGAAAATTTATGCTAAAAGTGGGAGCTGATGAAAAACAGATAAGGGCTGGTCTACCCCAGGGCAGTGTTTTCGGCCCAACACTATACATCAGATCTTCCAACAGCTAACAATGTATTAATTTCAACTTTTGCGGACGGATCAGCTATATTGTACCGTAACAAATGCCACATAATAGCATCAATAATATTAGCCGAGCACTTAAGGTTTGTCTTAGAATGGCTAGCCAACTAGCGTATAAATGCGAATGAACAAAAGTGTAAGCATGTTACATTTTCGCTTAGACCAAAAATGTGTCCGGCAGTAAAAATTAACAATATTATAGTACCCCAAGCGAATGAAGTAACTTATCTTGGTATTCATCTAGATAGAAGACTTTCGTGGAGAAAACATATATCTAGTAAAATAACTTGCATGAAGATAAGAGCTATAAATTTAAATTGACTTTTAAATAAAAACTCCTAACTAAGCCTAGACAACAAAGTGTTTTTATATAATGCGGTCATAAAGCCGATTTGGATGTATGGCATTCAACTGTGGTGTACGACCTGTGCAACTAATATTGATATATAACAAAGGTTCCAATCAAAAATGCTTAGAACAATCACGTGTTCACCATGGTACAAGCGTAACGAAAATATCCATAAAGACTTTGGTATTTCTATGGTAAGGAAAGAAATAGAAGACAGCAGAATTAAATATAATTATATCTATACTCCGTGATTACCCAAACCCTTTGGATTATGCTTTGGTACACTCTTGCGATCAAACATGCCTTAAAAGAAGAGATATGCCCGCGTACTAAAGAGCAATGTATTACGAAAACAGCCCTTCACTTGCTGTAGTGTGTCTAGTTATTAAATAGATTTAAGGTACTTGATGTAATGCTTTTAAAACAAAAAGCAGATTCAATAAATAAAAAGATATTGAAAAAAGAATGATAATTATGTTTTTTGACTATAACGACTGTGGTACAGTCACAAGTCTCTAAAATTGAGACTTTAAATTAGAGACAACTTTTTTGAGCTGAGACGATTTTGCAATTCTGTAAATGACAGTCACAAACATCTATTACATTTCATTATTTAGAGATGTATTTGCACTGGAATGAAAGCAAATATGTAGATAACAAATATGAAATATTCTATATCACAGGCAAAAAGTATAATTAACAATAATAACAAAAATATATGTTGACTTTGTTACAGAATATTTACGAAATTTATGTGAATTTGATTAATGTTTAACTTTTTCCTATTTGAGTTGCTCACTATATATAAAATATCGACAAACGATTAATTTCTTTGATGATATCTGTTAAGTATATTCAAAATTGTACCCAATACTATGTTCTGAGCGACATTGAAATCATTTTAAAAACTAATTTGTGGGTTGTGAAATCTAAGTCGTTCGGACCGACAATGTGTGTTTTCGATGAGCTTTCACTGACAACTCACACATTTATTTGTTTGTTTATATTTTGAGCAACGAGAATAGTAAATTTTGGATGCCTTATGCCACAATTCAATGAGTAGCTCTTCTCCCCTATCACTCCACAAATTTCTTTTCTTGTATTTTGCTTTTTCCATTTTTCAATATCAATTGAGGGATCTCTTGCTCCTGCAAGACTGCACGATGACACAAAAGGCAAAACTCCTATACCGAAATATGCCAAGAGAGCACCCATTGCAGAATCTAGTGATATATGAACGGCTGATTCGGTCAATTTATTGAGAATTACCATTATGAATAAGCGCACCTTCTGCATATATTCTTAACAAAAAATGGTAACAAATCTTTATAATTTAAGTAGAAATTATAAAATCTATTTAAAACTTACCTTCCTCAACAATTTAACGACGAAATATGTCATATGTAAAATGACAGCTGAAACAGGGTTGCAATTATATTTTTACGTGTCATTGCACGAGAATAAACATGGGTTTCGGTCTGACATATTATACAGCCATTTAAAATAGTTTTCTGCGTATGTTAGTTGTTGTGTACCGTACAAAGGTTTTGCAGGAGCAAGAGAATCCCTCTAATATGACAATTTCAAGTGACAGCTGTATTTGTACATATATGGAATGTAAACAAAAGTAAGTAACAATTTAGGGCCGACAAAACATGTCTTCCAATAAAATCGATTAAATTAGAGCACCGGTTCTAACGCTTGGAATGTAAGTTTTCAGCGACAACGGATTTTCAATGTATTTTCGTTTGACAGATTTTACATGGACGAAAACACAAGTTTTATCGCGAAAACCAGTTTTTCCCACGAAAACATGTTTTCATTGTTGCTCCGAACAACAGCTCTTTTTACTTTTGTGACCTGTTAACTATGAGGTCACAAATTCGGGACAATATTTTGTGACTAAAAACTAGAGACTGTGTTGTAAACAGTAACCAGGTACAAATTGAGACTTTAACTGAAAATGTCCGAAATTGTGATTAAAGACTGCTTACAGAAAGGCGCTACGAATTTTAATTGACAGAGATGAGCTTAATTTTACCTTATTTAAAGGATTTGTAAATCTCTTCATGAATGATAAAAAATTTAATATTTTAAAATTGAGGTGTACATACATACATATGTATGCCGTTGTGTAGTACGTTAAATAAAGTTATTTAATTATTAGTAATACATAGAAGTAATAATAATAAAGATTAAGATCACCATACAAAGTCATCGACTAAAGCTCGCTCTGTGTAGACGTGTTTYGGCTTATCTTTTGCGTATTTCGCTCAGTACACATCCGTCTTACGTGCACGTGTTTGCTTAGTAAATCAAGTGTTTTCTAAACAAGTGAATCGAGTGTGTAGAAATAATAATCATGGCCCCCGGGCCACCCAACCTCGGGAATAACAGGTTTGCTTTGC
>NW_017537540.1:9372-11667 GCF_001853355.1 Bactrocera latifrons | reverse complement strand
CATCTAAGACTTAATTAAGCAATAACTATACATTTTATATTTACATCAGCGAGCCGAAGGTCCTGGCAGCCAGTGCTCCTTTTTTCGTGGAAAAGTAATTGTATTATTGTTTCACGTTTTATAAATAAATAAATAAATAAATATATTATATTCTATCATTTATTTCTAACCTTTCCACTTTTTATTCAGTATTAATTTATTTAACAACACTTAMMTGCCCATGTAATTGCAGAATTGTTAATGAAAATAACGAAAACGGTTCACCGTATGAAAAAAATTTTCAAACAAAATTTGTAGAGAATTTTGTATTCTACAATATTGATAATAAATACAAATGGCAAAAAACCCATAGGAAATGAGATATTTACAAAAAAAAGCGCAAAAAACCGATTTTTGTGACCTTTGAAATTGAGATTTAATAGTTGCATACACGCTACCATATGWAGGTTTTGAGACAACTTTTAGGGTGTCAATATACAAGTATTTACAGACTTACAGCTGGGTATCTCGAATTCYGAGGTGAACTTACTATTATGACTGGACGAATTGTGACCATTGGCACAAGTTTAAAACCTTTTCTTATAGAATTAGCGCTTCTTTTTCGTCTGTTGCCGGAATTATAACGTCGTCGATGTAAGGAAGAGCAATTCCCTCTTTTGTAAAACTATARCATTTACATGCCTCTGAAAAACGCCAGAAGAGTTTCACAATCCAAATGGAACCTTGAGGAATTGATATTGACCGTTGTGTTACAAATAATACTTGCGACTTGCATTATACACGTCAACGTGGAAGAACCCGTTTCTTAGATCAATCGTGCTAAATATTTTGGAGCCTTGTAGTCGATCGAGTTGGTCCTCAGTTAAGGGCAGTGGATATCTGTCCGTAATTATTACTTTGTTTATTCGTCGGTAGTCTATACACAGCCTGGGTGTGCCATCGCATTTTTTCACCAATACTACTGGACTGCAGAATTCAGACTCTGAAGTTTTAATAATTCCGTCATCAAGCCATTGTTCAAAACATTGGCGTATCATCTTTTAACAATATTGCATTTTTCACATTTGTTGTTTTTGTTTTATAAGGCGTATATAGTTGAATTAAATCAAAAACTTTTTGCTTTGCAGCAGCACTAGTAAGTGGGTACACGTTTGTATCTTCTTCACATTTATCAATTTTCATCAACGCATGTTCTTCAAATATATCACACGTATTTAATTTTTGTACAAAAATACCACTTGAATTAATTCGCACCTCAGCTTGTGAATATAATTCTTCATCTATAATAATGTTAACGTCTATACTGTTTGATAGTACGACGTGAAAATTTAAATTGAAAATGTTATTGTCTATTTCTACACTTTTTTCAAAATGTCCAATCGGTTTCACTTTATTTTCATTTGATTTTTGTCCAAATCCAATTAAATAAAAGTTTGATTCTATCAACTTCGGTTTCTTTAATGTTCTATATGTAACAACATTAAATTTAATGCCTGTATCAAACAAAGCTAACCACTTCTTATCTGCCATTCTTAATTTTTTCATCATTATCTCTTTACTTGTTTTAACAATTTGTAAATTACGTTTGGCACTTTGTATGTTTTAGTTTGGACAATTTTTCGACATATGACCAAAGTTATTACACCCAAAACACTTTGCACCTTTCTTACTGTCTTTACAATCAATACTTATCCGGCCTTTTACACCATAATTAAAACAACGAATGCCCACTTTCGCTTCAGCATTATTACTGTTTTTCTGAATCTATTTATAATTCGTTCTTCTGAATTTATTATTTCTTTGTTAAAATCACTATTTACTTTATTGTTCTGGAATTTTTCCTTTTCTTCTGTTATATTATGAATTCTGTTATATTATGAGCGCCATACAAAATGCTTAAGTTTTAACTTAAATCCCTTATGCCATCGATCACATACTGGATAAAAGCGACATTCTCAACGCTTCCCCTGATGCGATTTTTTTTCAATAAAAAAACAAATCTCGTACGTTTTCCTCTTTTTTAATTTTCCTTTCACTTAATTATTTGGGTATGGTAGCACTGTTCGTTGCTGTTTGGAATTTTTTCAAAAATGCACATTTCATCTTTTCCCTAGAAACAATTCCCCTTTCGCTGTTCAGAAATAAGTTTGCGTACTGCAAACTTTTTAGTAAGTAAATTTTTTTCAAAATCATMCCATTCCATAACAGCTGATGTTTCCACGAATTCGTTTATCCAAACTTCAACTGGTAAATTGTCTGTTCCATCGCATTGTCGTATTGTTTCTTCTTCTTCTT
>NW_017537540.1:0-7562 GCF_001853355.1 Bactrocera latifrons | reverse complement strand
CTGTCTGTTGTGATTGCAGCTTCTCGACGTCGAACCTTCCTTGCGTTTTATGGCGTGCGTTTTTTGCTGCACAGATGCGCGTGCGAATCTTCGCTGCAACAAGATAGTGGTCCGAGTCGATGTTAGGACCTCGCARTGCACGCACATCTAAAACACTGGAGACGTGTCTTCCGTCTATCACAACATGATCGATCTTCTTTGCCCACCCTCGCGTTAAAGTCGCCAAATACGATTTTGACATCCGTGGCGGGGGCAGCTCTCGTAAGTGCTTTCCAAGCACTCATAAAAGGCATCTTTGGTCACATCGTCCTTCTCTTCCGTCGGGGCGTGGGCTCAAATCGGCGATATGTTGAAGAACCTCGCTTTGATGCGAATTGTGGCTAGACGTTCATTCACCGGGGTGAATGATAGTACTCGGCGAAGGAGTCTCTCTCCCACCACGAATCCCACACCAAACTTGCGCTCCTTTATATGGCCACTGTAGTAAATGCCACAAAGGACCTACTCGTCTCTGTCCTTGCGTGAACTTCTACACATGACTCCATCCATTGTTTCTTCTACATAGCGGAAATTCATTGCAAATCTGGGCAATTGTGATGGTCTGCTTCTCGTTGTTGTTGTATTCTCTTTTTCGGTTACATAAGCGTCGTTTAAAAATGATACAAAGCAATCGTTGCAGGAGTGTTGGTTGTTTTTCTAATTATAATGTAATTAGTACACTTGTCCGCCAATACGCCACAATTTCTGCTTCTATCATCGTTTATGTTGCCTGTTGCTACCTCACCGCAGTATTCACCTTCGCAATGGTCGTCAGTTTCATCCTCATCATTATGGTCCTCTTCCTTACTGTTGGAACCACGCAAATTTCCTTTTTGTAGATTTCGAAAGATATGTGTTGGGGTCAGTGCGACTTGTTTAGGTGTTTGAAAATAAAACTCTCGGGATGCACCACTTGTTGGTATATTTAGTCTTAACAATATAAATGGCACCCTCGATTAGGCGGGGTTTCCTTTTCTTCTATAACATCAATTCACTTAGTATAATTTTAAACAGTATGAGTTGAACACACGATTATTGGGGGCTTCCTTTTTTTTTACAATATATTTAAATTCACTTAGTATACGGAACTTCAATTTTAGAATAAACTTTACTATTTCACGATGAAACGCTGCGTAGCGGTGGCGGGAAGGCGAAGTTGATGCAAAGGCGTTCGAATCAGAACTGATCTGCGTATACGCTGACCTTTTTTTTTGGTATGGTGTGGTGTGTGTTTGAGTGTGTGGATTCTGGACTCTCGTGTGGGTGGTGTTGATGTGGACTGTGGTGATGTCTAGGTGAATATGGTGAGTGTGCGTGTTAGAGATGGGTGTAGAATTGGTGTGGGGCAGCCGACTAAGGCTCAGTTAGCCATCCCGGCCCCCCTAGGCGAATATTTCAGCCTAGAATTCTCTGCAGTTGCTGGAAAGTGGCTACGACACTGCTGAGGCTTGAGGTGCGGCGCGGACGCGATCGTTGTTGGTGCCGTCGTGTTGAAGCCCCAGTATGTGGCCGCCGCGCACGGGATGATGATGGCCCTATTGTTCGACGGGACCGTGCATCCGGCTTAATGGCGGTCGTCGTACTACGCCGCGGTTGCGGCCGGCAAGAGGTTGGCTGGTATCGTTCCGAGTTGTACGATACAACATGGTGTGATGCGGCCGCATACAAATCTGGCACAGGTTGCCCGAAGTGCATTCGTGGGTTTGGTGGATAGGCGTCAGGCAATTGAGACAATGGCCGTGCGCTTGCGCGACCAACTGGCGTTCCTGAGGTGGCAATCCCTTGAATATGACGCATTGTGGTAGCCGGTGGGTTCGACGACATAGCGGGAATCTAAGGCGTTGTGGGTCTAAAACTTTTATTTTATTTTGTTTTTATATGCGGTTTATTTTATCGGCCTATCGGTTTTCGTTTTGCGGTTATGAGCGCTCGGTAAGAAGCATAATTTGACGAGCGGTCTTGTTAGTTTTCCGGATTGCGTACGGAGATCGACTATGCGAATATGGCCGTCGTAGCCTGGGTAAAGCTTCTCTATGCGGCCCAGCCGCAATTCGGTAGGTGGAAGGCAACCGTCATGAATGAGGACATACTTTTGGCGCATTTCCTGTACTTTTTCATCGGTACCGCTTGTGGAGGTTCTTTATATAGTCTTCTTTCCATCGGCGACTGAAATTATGATGGAGATTTTTAATTCGTTCCCATCGATTTAATAAGGACAGCGACTCCACGCCTGGCTCAGGTGTGGCCAGAATGGATGCTCCTTTGAGAAAATGCCCAGGAGTTAGGGCTGTAAGATCTGAGGGGTCTTGCGAGAGCATTGTTAAAGTCCGTGAATTAACAACAGCTTCAATGCGAATTAGAAATGTTGTGAACTCTTCGTAATTAAATTTCCAACTACTTTTGAAATAGGATTTAAAACTTTTTACTGCGGATTCCCATAAACCACCCATATGAGGAGCGCTTGGGGAGCACATTTTTCTATAATTTTGTGAGACTAGCTTCATAAAATCCACAAATTGTTTTTCTGTGGCTCTCTGAGCTCTGAAAATTTTTTATCATTATCGCTCACGATTTTCGATAGAAAGCAACGTCTTCCGACGAAGCGAGCAAATGCCGCGAGAAAAGCGTCCTTTGTCAGATTGCTGCATAGCTCAAGGTGTACTGCTTTTGTCGTAAAACAGACAAAGACAGCCACATAGCCCTTCATCAGGGTGGAAGACCTTAGCATGGACGCCTTTATTTGAGAAGGCCCGCGGCTGAAGTAGCGCGTTTGTGTTGATGCGATAAGAGCGACCTTTGCTTTTTGTAAGTCTTGGTGCGTCAATGTATCGCATTGGGGGCAAGTTGCTCCCTTTACCTTAAGTTTGAGTCGCTCTACGAATTTGAGAATATAGGCGACTACTCTGAGTGCTCGGGGGAACGATGAAAATCGTTCAAGGATGTTAGCATCATCCATTTTTCGATAAGTGGCGATTTTTCGACTTTCTGAGGCGATTATATTGCGCATTGCCGATTGTGGCCAAGAATCTGTGGCTTCGGTTAGCCATCGGGGGCCATTCCACCAGAGAGTGGTGGTAGCAAGATCCACGGGTTTGCACCCTATTGTACCTAGATCAGCAGGATTGTCGCCACTGGCTACGTGTCGCCAAGTGGCTGCTCCTACTTGGTCAAGTATTTGAGAGGTTGGATTAGAAATATATGTTTTCCACGAGTGTGGTGGGTTTTTCTAACCAGGCTAGAATGATGTCGGAATCGGACCATACAAATAATTTGCATTTGGCCATGTTCATGTGGGTATGCACTATGGAAACCAACTTTGCTAGTAGCAGAGCGCCACAGAGTTCAAGTTGTGGCAGACTTATCGTTTTTAGAGGTGCTACTTTTGCTTTTGCCGCTAGTAGGTTGCTTGTGGTTGCGGTGTCGCTTTGTGTACGCACATAGATCGTGGCACAATATACCTTTTCAGAGGCATCGCAGAAGCCGTGTAGTTCCACCTTGTATTCGGCGTAATAGTTTATAGTTTATAGTTTATAGTGGAATTTGCATCTGCGAGATGTCTTTCAGATTATTAGCTAGATGGACCACTGGGACCACTTTTCTAAGCGAAGAGGTTTCACTTGTTCGTCCCAGTCTGTTCCATCTAGCCAAAATTCTTAAATCAGGATTTTCGCTTGTATCATAATTGGCGCAAGCCATCCTGCGGGGTCAAAAAGTTTTGTCATTGAGTATAAAATTTGCCTCTTTTTTATGGCGAATAATGCGGTTATGGACTCTGTCGTGTATGAGAACTGGTCCAATATCGCATTCCATTGGATGCCCAGTGTTTTTGTTATGTTTTCCCTTTCGAATATAAGGAAATTAGTRTCTAACTTGTTATCATTTGGTATATTTTTTCAGATACTTGGGTGATTAGCTGTGATCTTTTGTAGAGGAAACCCTGCGGTGTTGAGGGCCTTTATCACTTGTGATAAGGACTCGTATGCTTTTGAGAGGATGTGGCTCCCAGACAATATATCGTCAACATACGTTTGTGTTTTTAAGATTTGTTTTGCCAGAGGAAATTCTGACTTGGTGTCTCCTGCCAGTTCGTAGAGTGTACGAATAGCGAGGTATGGAGCACAGTTTACGCCAAAGGTAACTGTTTTTAATCACGTAGTGGACTATTGCGAGATTTTCGGAAAATATATCGTTGAAAATCTTGATCATCTTTGTGTACGACTATTTGTCGATACATTTTTTCAACATCCCCATTGAAAACGTATTTGTATATACGCCAATTTAGTATGAGGAGCATTAAATCTGGTTGGAGTGTGGGTCCCGTGAATAAAATATCGTTGAAGAAATTTCCCGAGCTAGTGCATCTGGAGGCATTAAAGGCAACTCTAACTTTTGTCGTTTTTGGGGCTTACTTCCTCCATGCGATCTAAATGGAGGTGTTCTTCTAAGACACCATCATAATATTGTTTGAGCTCACCTTTTCTAAGTAGGATTTTTTCCATATTTAGAAACTGCTGTATTACTGAGGTGCGAGAGTGATCTATGGCGAGTGTATCTTAAAATTGTTGTTTAAATGACAGTCGTACGACATACCGACCATTTCCTGACCTAGTAGTTGTGGCTTTGTAAAAGTCTTCACAATACTGATCTTCTGGCGTTGTAATTGAAATGGGGGGGAGTTCTTCTAACTCCCAAAATTTCCTTAATTGTGAATTCAGAAATTCATTGGATATTTCTTCCACTTGAGTTGTCATAGTGGTAACTGGTTCTGTCGTCTAGTGACTTAGTATCCTACCGAATATAGTATTTTGAGCTAGAAGGGTGCTTGAAATTTTTTCAACCCCTTCTAGTATAATTTGAGGTATAAGGTCGTTGCCTAATAAAAGATCTATTTGAGCGGGGGTGTTGCAGTTAGGATCTGCTAGTTTTAGGTGTGTAACCTTTTGCCAATGATTGCTCTTTATACGATAGCTTGGAAGCATGTTCCTAAGTTGTGGTAGGACTATAGCTTCTGCTTGAATGCGCTGATCAGCTTGGGGGTAAATTATGGTAATGGATCATATTTAATTTGAGTTTTGAACTACTCTTCCGCCCATTCCCGTAATTTCATAATTGGCTTGTTTTGTTGGTAGTTGTGATCCTTGGTCAATTAGGGCTCTTAATTTGAAAAGTTCTCTTCGGTGTTCGATGGAGATAAGTGATGTGGGTAGTAGTATTCTACTTTGATTCTCGCTGTGTTCGGATGTGAACGTTTGACTTTTAAAGAAGCTTCTGTTTAAATTGTGGTTGTTACTAGCTTGCGGTCTAATGAAACTTTGATTTAGGTCGTGTTGAAAATTTTTAGTTCTGACCGTTTTTTTTATCTACCCTTTCCGCAATTTCATATTAGGTGGTTAAGAAATCTTTCATTTGTTGCCACGTTGGCCTTTTATTTTCTGATGAGAGCGATTGCTCCCACAGAAGCAAAGATTTTTAAGGTAATGACGCGGAGCATATATTTACCAGTATGGGGTCCCAATTATCTGTGGGAATATTCTGAGTCGCTAGAACCGACAAGCAATTTGAAACAGTGGATTGAAGTTTTATAAATTCTTCACTTGTTTCTTTCTGAATTTTTGGTAAGTTCATTAATATTGTGACTTGTTTGTCGACTTATATTCTTTCGTTCTCGTAGCGAGCCTTTAGAGCTTCCCAAGCATAATTGAAATTTTCGTCATTAAGAGCGAACTGTTTGACTATTGCGCCTGCTTGCCCTTTTGTTTGGTTTCGGAGGGGAAACAATTTTTGCGCTTATAATAATTTAGGATGGTTTATGTATGTCCACGGCCGTAAACATGTCCCGGAAGGACGGCCATTGTTCATAACCTCCGTGAAATATTTCTGTATCACATGCTGGCACTTTAAGGTGAATGCCTGAACTCGCTTCATGGCTTTGAATTTGTGGCAGCTCTACTCTCGGTTGTGCCGTAGGTGCAATTGCTTTTATGAATCTCAATTGATCGAAGATCATAGCTCTTGTTTCCTAGTACTGGTCTAAGCAGTTTTCGTATTTGAAGCAAGCCGAAGATTTAAAATTTTCCGGTAGATCTGATTCGTCAGATTCTAGAATTGCGTCATAGGCAGCTTGGAGACGTATCGGGAAATTGACTAGACTTTCTGTTTTGATTCCTAATACCGATTCAGAATTGTCCTAAATCGGTGAAGATGAAAATCGAGTGCAACATCGAATTAGACTGTCACTCTCAGCAATATATTTAGTATATGAAATATCTTTAATATTTTTTTTTGCTTTGTAGCACCTTGCTTTGAGCATGTAGCTTCAGCAGGTGTACATGGGCTCTTTTCTTCTGAAATCATTTTTTGTCCTTTCAGATATTGTATCGATTTAGATTCCTTAGAATCTCCGTTCATTTAGATAAAAGGTAAAAATTGAAAATATGAGAAAGAAAAAACTTCTCTTAGTGTATATCTGGTAACAATAAATACGTTTGAATCTTTAAGATAGGCGGTTTGTATTTTTGTTGTATACACAACGTATCGAATAACGAACGCGTATTTGGGTTTCCTTATTATAGTCTTGTATTTTTGTTGTATACGCAATGTACGAACTAACGAATGAGTGTTTCGTGTTCCTTATTCCTAATAGTTGTGCTATTAATTTGTTTTGTTTTCTTTCGATTGTATTTATTGCTTCGTATTCGTTAGTTTATATTTGCGTGTACGGGCGATAATGAGAGAACGCAAAAGGTTAATGGCCTTTGAGTCTGCACGATATGTGCATCTAAGTGTTTAGTTGCAATCCTGCTTGCTTGTATATTAACAAGGACAAGCAAGTCGTATTGCTGAATATTTGCCGATTTGGTCTTTGAATAAATTGAATTTTTGGTAAAGTCCTAATATTGCCTTTGGCTACCAATTATTGATTTTTTGTTTGTTTTATTTTGTCCGTAGATTGTGATTTTTTTCTTATTAAACGGTTGCATTTATCGCACCGAAATTTTTAAATTGTAGTTTAAAATTTAATTTAATTATGTACTCTATGTTCGTTATACGTATGTATATACCGGCATAGGCAAATTGTATGCCGTGTGTATGAGTGTATATTATTTTGCCGTACGAATAACGCGGGAAGAGCAAATGGCCAAGTGCAGGTATGCACTTTTAGTACAAATGCAAATTTGTGGAATTTAATGATATTTTAATTTCTTTATACATACATACATATGTGTGTATGCTAATTTATTTGTTGTCGTATTTGTTGTTGGTAATATATGTAATATGTATAGGCACATACGTTGTGAATATTGTGTATGTATGTATGTTTGATATTGTTCCTTTTCTTTTAATTTTCGAAATTGCCTTAGCTTACTTAGCGCAATCCGGATTATACTGTTTTGAGTATAAGGGGTATTGGCGGAAAATGTTGTCAAGTGAATACTTGACAATGTATGTTTTTTTGTTTTTTATAAACTTTGTGTGCTTGGGAACACAAGGGTAAGCATAACTAGGCCTTTAACAGATATGTA